>NW_026600283.1:396084-467553 GCF_029448725.1 Salvelinus fontinalis
TTCTCCATTTTGTTTTTATAACCACACATCTTTTTTTTACCATAGTAATGGTGCCACTAATGTCCTCTCAAATGCTTACCAATTAAATGTTGTTGAAAGAAATCGAACAAATGTTTTGTCCACTTTGCATTATAGCTTTTTCAGTGTGATGTGCTGGACAAATGTTTGGACCTCTTTACTGGTTCAGACCAATGCCAGTTTGTCTTCATGGTTTATTGGGCCCAGGACCATCGTTGGTTCCTGTAAGTGAGGTTGGTGTCTTTTTTTTTTTTTTTTGCTGCCCAGCTCTTTTTTTTTCTTTTTTTTTAACCCTGCTCCTAGTTCCACTGTCTTGTCCTGTAGAGATGACGTCATGATGATTGTGTTGTAGGAATGTGAGCGTTACCTTTTTGTGTGATGACATGCAAGGTTACCTGTATCACCAGATTATTCAAAGACACGGTATATCATCAGGAGTTTGACTGCGTCTTCTCAAATATATAAAGACGTCAGTTCTGCACATTTGGCTAAGGGTCTGCACAGTGCATTCATTAACTATAGTACTCTTCTCTTAACAGTATGTATAACTCACTCATTAATGCTGAAATATTGACTGTAAAATGTCTGAGTAACTGACTCCAGAGTACTTTCTTTTCCCAAGAATCAGCTGGACAGGTTGTGGCTCTTTCTGTTGATCCTACAGACTCCTTGTGTAACAGCTGTCTTAACACACGGAACATTTTTAAAGTAATGTACATTTATATCAATAAAAATCCCCAATATGATGGATTGTATACATTATGCCGTTATAAAACTACCTACCACTGGGTGAATGCCATTGAGATCATGCATTATAAAGCACATATGGCATCTGAAATTAATTTATTTTCTCAGCAAATTGATAGCTAGATTAAAATGTATGCATGGTTTATGAATACCTAAGGTTACGTAATGAGTTTGGAGCCAGACTGACTGTTCAAATAATAATTCGTATTTTATTTAAACTTTTATTTAACCTTTTTTGACAGTGAGTCATTCTGAAACCAAGGTCTCTTTTACAAATGAGCCCTGTATACACATCAACGTCAATATACACATCAATATTAATGGGCAGAATCTGATTTAGAAAATGTAATATCACTTTGGTAAGTATACCAGCCTGTGTGCCTCATTTCAAAGAAAAAATGGTCACTTATTTTGTTGCCTTAGAGACGAACCCCCTCGTTGCTCTCATTTAATTGGCCGAAGGTTCTGTCGTCATTTTACTGCGACTCACAAAATTTTCACTTGGTTTTCCATATTGCTGTCAGATCAATCTACTAGCGACTATGGTGCGTGGAGGTCACGTTTTGGTGTGTTTTTATTTTGGTTGACATGTCTCAACTATATCCCACGATCTTACTTTGTGTTTATGGATTCTTCTCTAATCTCCGACCTTCTGAGCCTTTCTTAACTGCGTTTTTGATGGGCCCTGATAAAAACCTTACTGAAACAGAGGTAAGTGGAAGGACGAGCATTAGCTTCTTGTTCATTGTGCAACAAGCAACTGCATTTAGCTAGCTAAATCTACAAAATAACGTATTGTTTACATGGGAATATCTGTAACGCTAATGAAATCATATGCTAATGTTATATATATTTTTTTTACATTTCTTTATATCACCAATATAACGTTACAGCCAAGAGAACCGTTGGCTCTTCTGTAATATTATTTTACTAACATTGTTTCTGTGTCCTCGTGCTAATCCAGTTTGACTGCAATCCTTGAAATATTTTCTTAATAGGACCACTAGCTCATGTGGTCTCAAATCCTTTGAAAAAAAGTCTCAAATCCGGAAATAATTGCTTTCCCCTTGTGGCACCAATGAAGAAAGTTAGCCTAGTTAACTAATATGGAGGTTACTTATTGCTTTGTAATAGTTAAACAGGCAGCAACCTTGAATATTAGCGTTACATCACATTTTTGTCCATTGGAAGCATTTATTTATTTTGTCCTTAGGAGTGAATTACAATAACATGGCTGACGTTGTCTACTTATCCTCTGTCCACAGCTTGTAAATGAAATCTACCCAATATGGACCTATTCCTACCTTGTGTTACTCTTCCCAGTCTTCCTGGCCACGGACTACCTGTGTTACAAGCCTGTGCTGATCCTGCAGGCGGTGAGCTTGGTCGTGACCTACGTTATGCTAGTGAAGGCCCAGGGCGTGCTGGCCATGCAGCTTCTGGAGGTGTTCTTTGGCCTTGCCACTGCCACAGACATAGCCTACTACTCTTACATCTACAGTGTGGTGGAGCCGGCCCAGTACCAGAGAGTCACTGGCTACTGTCGTAGTATTACGTTACTGGGCTCTGCCGCTGGCTCGCTGGCTGGGCAGCTGCTAGTGTCTGTGGCTCAGATCCCGCTGCTCTACCTCAGTATTATCACATTGGTGTCGGCCGTCTTGGCCTTCGTGGCGCCCTGGTTTTTGCCCATGCCCGGTAAGAGCTTGTTCTTCCATAAGAGCCAGGGGACAGAGGGGGAGAAGCCAGTGCATCAGAACAGCAGGGTTCCCATGGATGAAGCAGAGGACCCTGAGAGCAAAGTACTTCTGAAGATTGATGAGGTCACCATGGTGAGCTGCTTTTTTTTTTTTTGTGATCTTTTTATTGTTATTGGTAAGACAGGTCACCATGGCCTCTTTGAAGGACTGAGTAGTGTTGTTGTTGAACCATGTTGCAGCTTTGAGTTAAAACCATTCATTGTTGTTTATTAATTGATGTCATGCAACTCTGCTGTCCCAAATTGAAAGACACTAGATTGACACACTCCTGATTGACACCATTGAATGTTGCAATACTAGAGCATTTACAAAAAAGACATTGAACTTAAACCTTGCTTCATCACTTTCAGGAAGCTGTTTTTTTCAGAGCATTTGAGTCTGTTGATTCTTACGCAAGTTCTTACTCAACTCTGTGTACAATTTTCTTCACTCAGGTCGTGACGGCCAGTGATGGTGGTGGTGCTAGCAGTGGCTTAGTGGACGTGTTAAGGATTCTATGGGAAGACTTCCTGCAGTGCTACTCATGCCCTGCCCTCCTGGCTTGGTCGGTGTGGTGGGCCCTCTCTACTTGTGGCTACTTCCAGTTGGTCAACTATGTTCAGGCCCTGTGGGAGAAAGTCCTGCCCTCCCAGGAGTTTGAGATCTACAATGGATACGTGGAGACAGTCTCCACCTTGTTAGGTAAACTTGATGAAGTACCGTTTCAGATGAATTAGAACCTGAGAAGATACTACTTGAACTGATTAAAGAATAGTCTTGCGTTACCGTACTTCCAGGTCAGCCTGGAAGCAGAATCTAATCAAATAAGAATGCACATTTTAATTTCAATGCATGTCCTGTTTGTCTGCTGACTGATCACGCCCCTGGTGTCTGTGCTTAGGTGCGTTAGCAGCCTTCGGGGTGGGCTCCATCAAGGTCTCCTGGGCAGTCTGGGGAGAGCTGGCTCTCTGCATCTTCTCAGTGGTCATGGCTGTGGCTGTGTACCTCATGGACACCATCAGGAACATCTGGGTGTGCTACACCTCCTATGTGGTCTTCAGAGCCACCTACATGCTGCTGATAACCATCGCTACGTGAGTAGGACAGACAGACATCCTGACCTACATGCTGCTGATAACCATCGCTACGTGAGTAGGACAGACAGACATCCTGACCTACAGTACATGATATAACCATCGCTACGTGAGTAGGACAGACAGACATCCTGACCTACAGTACATGATATAACCATCGCTACGTGAGTAGGACAGACAGACATCCTGACCTACAGTACATGATATAACCATCGCTACGTGAGTAGGACAGACAGACATCCTGACCTACATGCTGCTGATAACCATCGCTACGTGAGTAGGACAGACAGACATCCTGACCTACATGCTGCTGATAACCATCGCTACGTGAGTAGGACAGACAGACATCCTGACCTACAGTACATGATATAACCATCACTGCGTGATTAGGACAGACAGACATCCCCTGAAAACCATATGATGTCCAGGGATTTAAAGTTTGTTATTAATGTTTGGACTCAATTGTATCATTGCTGTAGGCTTCTACTGTAGCTAGCTGTCTACCTATGATATATTAACTGTGTTCAATTTCATCTTTCTACTGTGTATTCAAACTCCACCTTTTATGTTTTAAATTGTATTTCTAAAGACAAGCTTTTGTGCTCCACCAGGTATCAGATTGCTGCCAACCTGAGTATGCAGCGATATGCCTTGGTGTTTGGGGTGAACACTTTCATTGCCCTGCTGCTTCAGACGCTGCTTACTGTTGTGGTAGTGGACTCTGTCGGTCTGGGCCTGGACATTTTCCCACAGGTAACTTATCTAAAGACAATACTATCCATGATGTTTGGATGTAAAATATGTTTTGTTTTTAAAATTAGTCGTATTACTGTTTCAACACTGATGCAGCTTGATAAATATTTTCTCTCTCTCCGTCTCAGTTTCTCATATACGCCAGCTACTTCGCTGTGATCGCAGTGATCTTCCTCATGGCCGGGCTGTACAAGCTGGTGTTGAGGAGAAGATCCCGGCCAGCGGCCCAGCCTCAGACTGATAGTAGAGAGACTGAGTCAGACTGCCTTAGCAGAGACTCTCCTCCCCTCAATGAGCTGCAGCAGATCACAGGGACATGACTACCTGTTTATGGTGCAGTACTACAAAGAGGAACAAGTCAGGACCCAATTCCATTTCAACTCAGTCAATTCAGGATGATTTGAAATGGAATTGACCCCAACCGTGGTCATCACACTATGCAAGTGTGTTGTACTCCTTCGCTTGCTCAAACACATCATTCATGGATTGGGTGCAGGCCTAAAAACACTTGCAGAGTATAACATTTTAATGTTTATATGATTGCCTTATGGGTTTAATGAAAATGTGTAGTTCGCCTATATTTAGGCTTTGTTTGTGATTTCTAATTTCTTTTGTCACACAAAAGCTGTATTTGTGGTGTATGTTACATAGTCTACTATCTGATTTTCCCACTTTAAATCGTTGACTTAACTACCAAAGTAAGTCAATGGATAAGCAATAAATGTTAGTCTGAACTGCTAGAAATATATTATGAATTGTTAGAGTTCGATTGTTGCAAGAATAGCTTTTTATAAAATGTACCCACTGAAGCATCGAATCAAATGACACAAAGATTTGATTGATCAGCAATAGATTGTCAAGTGTCTTAAGATAAATATGGCCATATAATATCTATCTAATATCTATACTACGTATTAACCATACATTCATGGGCCAAAAATGAAACGCATATGTAAGTGATTGACATGGAGTTGGAGGCCATATTTACAGGATATTATTGTATTATAATCACTGGCCTTGAATGTAGGTCTACTACTGAAGTGGTTCAACTATACTGTATTAATACAAAATAGCTTCTTATTTTTTTACTATCAATACAAATCCCAGTAGTTGGAAGGCTGAGCGCTGTAGCAGATGACTGAAGCTGATGTTCTGAGAGCTGATTCAGTGTTGTCCGTTGGTCACTGAAAGACCAAAAGCACCTACAGTACATGTTATAACTTACCGGTTACACAACATGCTGCCTCTATATGTTACAAGAGCATCCCCTAAAATAGTAAAAAGATTAGCCTCGTTCTGTTTTCTTTAGTCATAATGAGAATCTTGTCATCTTCAATCATGTTGGTAACATATTTATTTCATGATACTAAGGCCTGGATTCAATCAGATCAAGTGTTAACCGGTGCTAGCTGACACCCGCTAATCGAAGTGTAGATTACATCTCACATTCCAGTGTTTTAACTTGTAAACAAGGCTGCATGGGATTTCTCTTTAACGGGACTCCATGCAGCCAATGGCAAGGTCCGCTTTAGCTATTATACTGGGAGCAGCTTGTGGATTTGACAGCTCTAAAGCAGTTCCGCCACCGCCAAAACAACCGCTATGCAAATGTCTGCTGAAACAGGTAGGATTGAATAGAGCACCTAGTTATAGTAGGCTTTTTACGGATCAATGAATGTTTATTTAATATTTTTTACAATATGTTCATTTTGACTTCACAGTCACTACATTCTCTCTTCAGTCTTCCCTGTTTTTGTTCTTGTGTGTAATGTTTTTCAATAAACAAATAGTTTTGTAGTATGAAATGTGGGACATTTGTTTCTTGTTTCTGAATACAAACATTTATGCTCATGTCACTAAGCATGCATGGTAATATCAATATGTATGTAAAACAACAACTCCAGTGTTGAGAGTTTGCAGCAACCTGGTTCTGGTTACATAAATATACAAATGTAGCTTCTAATCCAGATACTGCAATACTTGCAATTACCACATGTCTATGTAATTAGTACTGTAACTACCTAGTAATTCATATACTGTAACAAAGTGCTTCCTTATTAACATTCAATTAGCCATTTCAGAAGGAAGAACAGGGTGATTTATTTCAAGCAAGTGTGTATATATCTATATTTTTCTTAACATTCTTAACATTACCATTCTTAAATTAAACACCTTCTCTTTGGTAAACAAGCACATTGACAACAGTCAGAACTGAAGCCGTCGTTGCAGAGTATCAGGAAAAGCCACAAAGTAAGATGAAATGCGACTTCTCACAAAAAGGCCTGAGGTTCACAAAGTACAGAGGAGAGCAACGAGATACCATCTAGAGAACACTTCTCCTAGCCAGACGGAGAGGCTGGACACCTGAACAAAATATAGAAATAGGTACAAAACATTCCTTGATCTACATCTGAATATAAAGTATATTTATAAAATCAACACAACCTCTTCTAGTGTTCTATAACCTACACTAGGTGAGGTCCAATACTCCAGTCCCCATGGTAACATTACCACTATAATGGCCACAAAGTGAATCCAATGAGATAATATGTAGTTCCTACTTCACACATTCAACAGTCCAGTATGGAAGCTATGGATAGGGCTACTCGTCTTCCTCATTGTCCTCAGACTCTGTAGTGGAAAGAAAGAGATGACCAATGTTACCAGTCAGTGACTGCTGTTATAACACATGTTATAACCACTTAAGATAGACTCCATAGCCATTCTGTATCCAGGGTTATCACTAGGGATGCCGGGTGGGAAGATTGTGTGTGTATGTGTGAGGCGCTCACCTGCTGTGATGGAGTGGTTGAGTTGGGCCAGCATCCTCAGCATGAATGATGCAGGTACAGAGATGGTGTTCCTGGTCTCCTCCAGCATCAGTTCATTACGGAAGGTCACCTACAGGACACACAGAGCACCAGGTGTCAGGAGATCAGAGGTTCCAATGGCTTCATCGATGTCACTATGATGAGAGCCTTTCTTTCCTCCACACACGTGTTTGATTGTAAAGCACACAAATCAGTGGAGGCTGCTGGGGGGAGGACGGCTCATAATAATGGCTGGAACGGAGCGACTGGAATGGCATCAAACACATGGTAACCACGTGTTTGCTGTATTTTATACCGTTCCACCTAC
Organism: Salvelinus fontinalis; assembly: GCF_029448725.1. NCBI lineage: Eukaryota > Metazoa > Chordata > Actinopteri > Salmoniformes > Salmonidae > Salvelinus > Salvelinus fontinalis. The sequence goes on from NW_026600283.1 coordinate 403,571, forward strand.
TCCACTCCAACCATTACCACGAGTCTGTCCTCCCCAATTAAGGTGCCACCAGCCTCCTGTGACATGAATACATGTATTTATGTCACACCTCTTCAGCGAGTACTCTGTTGAATGATGGGGATTCCTCCATCGGTGACCAGATCTTGATGTTGGAATCTATCCCTGATGTGGCTAACACTGGAATGAACAGGAACATTCAAAAATGAATATACAGGTAACTGACAAAATAAAGGAAACTCCAACATAAAGTGTTTAAATAGGGCGTTGGGCCACCACAAGCCAGAACAGCTTCAAAGCACCTTGGCTTAGATTCTACAAGTGTCTGGAATTCTATTGGAGGGATGAAACACCCTTCTTTCAAGAGTAATTCCATCATTTGGCGTTTTGTTGATGGTGGTGGAAAACGCAGTCTCAAGCGCCGCGCCAGAATCTCCAATAGTGTTCAATTGGATTGAGATCTGGTGACTGAGACGGCCAGGGCATATGCTTCACATCGTGTTCATGCTCATCTAACCATTCAGTGACCACTCGTACCCTGTGGATGGGGGCATTGTCATCCTATGGGGGCATAGGCATGTTGGCCAAAATGATGGCCTGCCCAGCATATTTATACATGACCCTAAGCATGATGGGATGTTAATTGCTTGTTTTGGCAGTTACAGTGCATTCAGAAAGTATTCAGACCCCTTCACTTTTTCCACATTTTGTTCCGTTACAGCCTTATTCTAAAATTAATTAAATTAGAAATGTTTGCAAATTTATTACAAATAAAAAACAGAAATACCTTATTTACATTTTTGCACGTCAGAGCAAAAACCAAGCCACTTCGAAGGAATTGTCCGTAGAGCTCTGAGACAGGATTGTGTTGAGGCACAAAACTGGGGAAGGGTACCAAAAAATTTCTGCAGCATTGAAGGTCCCCAAGAACACAGTGTCCTCCATAATTCTTAAATGGAAGAAGTTTGGAACAACCAAGACTCTTCCTAGAGCTGGCCGCCCGGCCAAACTGAGCAATCGGGGGAGAATGGCCTTGATCAGGGAGGTGACCAAGAACCTGATGGTCACTCTGACAGAGCTCCAGAGTTTCTCTGTGGAGATGGGAGAATCTTCCAAAAGCACAACCATCTCTGCAGAATTCCACCAATCAGACCTTTATGGTGGAGTGGCCAGGCGGAAGGAACATGACAGCCAGCTTGGAGTTTGCCAAAAGGCACCGAAAGACTCTCAGACCATGAGAAACAAGATTATCTGGTCTGATGAAACCAAGATTGAACTCTTTGGCCTGAATGCAAACCGTCACATCTGGAGGAAACCAGGCACCGCTCATCACCTGGCCCATACCATCCCTACGGTGAAACATGGTGGTGGATACATCATGCTGTGGAGATGTTTTTCAGCACCAGGGACTAAGAGACTAGTAAGGATCGAGGCAAAGATGAACGGAGCAAAGTACAGAGAGATCCTTGATGAAAACCTACTCCAGAGCTCAGGACCTCAGACTGGGAAGAATGTTCACCTTCCAACAGGACAACGACCCTAAGCACACAGCCAAGACAACGCAGGAGTGGCTTTGAGACAAGTCTCTGAATGTCCTTGAGTGGCCCAGCCAGAGCCCGGACTTGAACCCGATCTAACATCTCTGGAGAGACCTGAAAATAGCTGTGCAGTGACACTCCCCATCCAACCTGACAGAGCTTGAGAGGATCAGCAGAGAAGAATGGGAGAAACTCCCCAAATAAAGGTGTGCCAAGCTTGTAGCGTCACACCCAAGAAGACTCAAGGCTGTAATCACTGCCAAAGGTGCTTCAACGAAGTACTGAGTAAAGGATCTCAATACTTATGTAAATGTGATATTTCCGTTTTTTTATTATTATATACATTTGCCCCCCCCAAAAAAATGGGGTACTGTGTGTAGATTGACGAGGAAAAAAACTAATTTAATCAATTTTAGAATAAGGCTGTAACGTAACAAAATGTGGAAAAAGTGAAGTGGTCTGAATACTTTCCAAATGCACTGTACCTGTAAAGTCACAGCCTTCAAGCCTTTGAGTTGTAAGAGCCAGACTGGGTGTACATTAAAACCACCTTCAGTGTGAGACTGTCAGAAGCAGTGAACTCACGTGGTTCGTAGGGGTGTGGCTGCAGACTGTTGATAACGTGCTGGTCTGCCTCCAGCAGCATTAGGTGTTCCCCTGTCTCTCTGTCCCAGATGAAGATATGACCACAGTCTGAGCCGCTCAGCACAAACTGGTCACCCCAGAAACAACACTGATTGGTCTATAAACAACAACAACAACAAAAGCTTGAATGAGTATTCCACATAGCTACTTCTCAATAACTAAAGCATTGTATGTTAAATATAGCTGACAAGAAGTTGAAGCCGTTATCACCACATATTGCCCAAGGTCCCCCTCTGGTGGACTAAATCATTAATTCAAGCTTGTCTCAATCCTCAGTACTGTTATACTGTACTGTACCATAGTCCTGGAGTTACGGTGGCCCTTGTAGATCTTTTCTACTGAGGGCTTCCCGATACGGCGAGTCTCGCAATCCGCCAACTCTTTCTTCTCTTTCCGCCGCCGAAAAATCTCCTGGATCCGCGCAGCAGCAGAGCGCCTTTCGGAGGGATATACAACATGTCTGTAGAGTCATTCAATCCAATCAAAGTCAAGCCACATGACAAGTGTAACTTCTGTATCGCAGCTTTGATTGAATGCACTGAGCAACAAGGAAACGCCCAACATCAGCATGCCAGTTCCTACTGTTCTATCAACGTTATTTAAACTACTGATCTGACACATCTATTGTTAGTGATGAAGAACTCATGCTTAGTTGTTGTTGCCATGGCAAATAATTACCTGAGTACTCTTTCCCCTAATTCTGATCCTCTCAAATTAAATCTATGGAAGGAAGGGAACAACACATCCACTTTAATAGCCAGACATGACTCTAGTAGTTCAATGATTAACTGTGTAGGCCAGCTATGTCTCAGTCAATGCAATCATAGTACCATACCTTTGCATCCATTCCCCAGGGGGCTGTGGTGTGGGCTCCTCTCCCATGCCCCCCACCTCTGACTGATTGAGGGATGAGATCTGCCTGGTGTCGGACACCTGCTCTGGGCTCCTGATCCGCGGGGGTTCCCCCTGGTCGCTGGCGCCACCGCTGGAGATGTCCAGTTGGATGGTGCTGCTAGTGGTGCCCTGGTCGCTGTATGTCAGACTCAGGACTGGTTCCCCAGGAGGCGGTTGGAGACTTCCTGTCCCCATGCCACTCCTACGGCTCCCCGGGCTCTCCATGGAGGAGGAAAAGCTGGCTGTTGATGTTGGTTGAGACGGGGCTGGATTCCCTAGCAGCAGAGCCTCCTGGTGAAGCCCACTACCTTGTGGAGCTGCTGCAGGGTCTACCCTGGGTCGTGGCTGTGGGCGGGCTCCTCTGTTGTTCTGGGCCTCGCTGGCGTCCTCAAACCAGCGTGACAACATGTCTGACATCCTCTGCATCAGAGACACTCCAGGCCTGGACTCTCCTACAGGAGGAAGAGGGTTCAAAATCCATCATATTACTCATAGAAAGCAATGTGAAAGTTTACATAATCTAATAATATCATGCTTATGTATAATTGTATTGTGTGTTAATCCATGCAATATATATATATATATATATATATATATTTTTTAAATGTAACCTTTATTTAACTAGGCAAGTCAGATAAGAACAAATTCTTCTCTTAGACCACTGCACCACTCGAGAGAAATAGGACCGAGTGAGAGTGCACTTCTGTCATCGATAGCACACGTGTTGTGTCAGCTGTGCGTTTAGGTGAGTGGGGACTTAGTGGGGCGGGGAGCTTCTCTTACCATCCCTCTCCCTCTCGCTCTCTGGCCGTGACAGGGGTCCAGTGTCTGACCAGTCTCCTCTCAGACGCAGACGCTTCTGCTGAGTCTCCTTCTGCTAGGAGAGAAACACAGTGACATTTCACCACTCACAGCACAGCACGGGCACAGGCCTGACCAAAATAACCTCCCTTTCCCTATGGCTGAGACCCCCCACTCTCCTCCTCTTCCCTCCATTGGGGGCTCACATTCCCGGCCCTCACTGCCAGGTGGCTCTGGCAGGCGATACCAGGGGTCTCATACACAAGAAGGAGGGGGACAGGGAGGTTTATCTTAGTGCACATAGGTTACACTAGTTCTGTGGTGTTTGTACAGGAACCGTGACGTTACCTGGTGTTGTATGTATCGAGTTCTGCACAAAATATGCTGCCTCACCCTGCAGATTACCCAGAAGCCCTCTGGCTTATGTGTTCAGCAGCTGTGTGTGAGAACACAGCTCAAATGCCTTTCCCAGAACAGATTCAGACAGCAGACCGTTATCTACTGGTGAGGCAAAAATAGCCCAGAGATGGGACAACACATCACCCCCTCTTGTCAACACACACACACACACACACACACACACACACACACACACACACACACACACACACACACACACACACACACACACACACACACACACACACACACACACACACACACACACACATACACACACACACACACACAGCATGTCATGTGGTAGAAGCTTCCAGAGACTGGTGTGAGCGCACAGATGCTTCCAGAGACTGGTGTGAGCGCACAGATGTTGTGTAAACACAAACTACATTCAATATTTGAATCCAGTCTTTAGTTCTTTGATACACAGTAAGTGAGAGGAATTGTCTCACCTTGTTATCCTGCGACGGTCCCTTCAGCTCGCGTCCCTTGTCATCTTTAGGGTCAAACAGGTAGAGATAGTCTGAGGCATAGCTGGCTAGCACCTCCCTGCCGTCCCTACTGTAGGCCAATGAGGTCACGCGACATGACTTGTTGACCAGGTGCCTCGGTACGAACCTCGCACACATCCCTGCCACCCCACTTCCTGTCTGGAAACCTGCAGAGTGGATGAGATGTATATAGGAAATTATTATTTTCCATACAGACCTTCAGAAGAAAATGTTATTCTCACCACTGAGCCCAAAGACAATCAAACAGTGATTAACTATGTTATGTTCTGTGGTAGTAGGATTCCTTCAAGACGACTGATATTGATAGAATTATTAGTTCATTTTTAGTTATCTGATTGTCTTGAGTTAATAATAATTATTATTATTATCTGGTCGGTGCTTGATTATATTTGTCCTGTTTCACACACGTACATTATACACGTATATTCTACACGTGTGAATTGGAAATGTGTTTTTAGCCTATCCCAAGTCCCCCTGAGACTCTCAGAGGGGTCACAGCCAGGGACCACCATTATCAACAGCGACCCTGGAGATATTAGGGTTAAGTACCCTGCTCAAGGTCACGTCAACAAATGTTTTATCTTATCGGCTCCGGATTCAAACTAGAAACCTTTCTGTTACTGGCCCAACGCTCTAAACGCTAGGCTACCTGTAGCCGCCGTTGAGGTTGTGCATACCTGTTGCTATGGTACCCAGCATTCTCCTGTCATAGATACGGACTGAGCTGTCAGAGCAGCCAGTAGCCAGATAGAAGGATTCCACAGGGGATATGGCCATGGATGTTACTGCTCGCCGACAGTCAATCAGGATGTCCTAGTAAAAAAAAAGTTCAAGATATCTTCATAAAGGGAACTCTGACATCGGTTGTTTGAGTAGTAGGTAAAACTGCTGGTAGAAATGGTGGCGAAAAGTCATTAGTAAAAAGAAGTTGCCTTTATACATATGTAACTACACATTAACATGGTAATAATAACATCATAGTTACATAATAATTGTTCATTTGCCTGTAATAGAGTTGAGCTGTACTGTCATAACGCAAACCTACCTTTTTACAGTTAGTTTGCCAGCAGCCAGGAGAAACTCGGACATCAAACCAACGGATTGTTCCATCCTCTCCACAGGACAGGAAAGAATGAGGGTCGCTAGGTACCGTCAATATCTACCAATAGAAATAGACAGGTTTTAGAATAGATATAGAACCTGCTCTGATTGGGCCGTCAAACAGAATTAGAATTCCTGTCTACTGATATATGTTCTGTGGGCTTTAGAATAGATGACTTTCACTGCAGCAACATGCCAAGGACTTATTTATGGTCCACATACCAGTCCTACCTTCCACAGCAATAACAGATGTTGAGGTAAATGTGATGTAGATGGAGATGTGATAGATTGGATACATTAATCAACTCTCTTTATTGAATTACACTCCGATGGTGATAAGATTCAAATGCTGGATAACACAGACGCCCCCCCTCACCTCGTAGGCGGCACCGTTATGACAGTGGTACTGCAACACAGGGTCCATGTTGGAACCCCTCTCTACGTTGGTGAGGAAGATCTTGCCGTCGGCTGCTGCGGACACGATCATTCTGTCGTTGGTTTGGGGCATGAACTTGGCACTGAAGATATTGGATCGATGCCATGATGTAATGGATGCCTTGACCTGGAGAGTGGAGAAATAGTGGAGGACTTTATATTGGCACATATATTATCTCTCTGACTCTTCTGCGTCCATTTGAACAACAGGTTGAAGCATGTGTTGTGCGGTGCCTTGATCATAAACAATGTTTTGGCCAAAAAAAACATCTTACTTTCCGGCTATATGGGTTCGTGATGACCAATTTGTCATCATCTGATCCAGATAAGATGTATTCTCCTGTGTCGTTCCAGCATATCGTATTGACCTGTCATGAAAAACAATAACAGTTTGAAAACACAGGATATCATACAATTATCACACTGCACTTACACTGTTAATCCCTTCTGTCAGGCATGTTGGTACTTACAGAGCCCGCATGGACATCAAGAGTGGCTTCAAGTTTCAGCCTTTGAACAAACTCTTTTCTTCCTACACGAAATCATTATGATACCATAAGAACAGTTTTAGGTATTCCATAAGGTAGTCCCTTTAACACAATTAGTATTTTATCCAACACAAATGTTTAAATACAATAAGTAGTCTTTGTAAAGTATGATTTTATATAAAACACTGCTAATAAAAGAACAGTCTGTCTTAGATCAGTTCCTAGCGCTATGCTGTTGTTAAACATGTTACTAACAAACTGACACATACAATGACAATAAAGTAGTATTTACACCATTTGTACATAACACATTTAATGAAAACGTTTGTCTCACCTAAGTAGTTACTCCTTGTAAAGTTGTTTATTTTGTTGGAACCGATGGTGCGTTTCCTAATATCCCAAATTAGATTGTTGGTACAGGGCATGGTGTCGAAACACTGTCGGCCTCACAAACAACACACTTTACGCAAGTATTACTGAAATATCTCCACCGAAAAAAGTTTAAGTCATGGTGTCTGACAATTTAGGCTACAAATGAATTTCTTTCTGGACTCTTCTTCTGTTTTAGTTCAGTCGCTACAATTGTCTCAATTTTGTATCGTCGTCTGGCTGGCAGACTTTCTCGAATGAACAAATCTATAGAACACACTGAAAAGTTTCACGTTGGTCTGTCATGAAGAAGGTCGTGCTGATGGTATGTAGCCAGGGAACGTGAGCACTGCGCAGGCCCAGATTACCCCCTCACACAACTCCTTGTCCCTCCCTGTTTTGAGCCCGCTACTTCTTGAGCCCAAATATATTATTGAACTCTTTGTGATGATCGGCCTGTGAATTAGCCTGTGATAGTATGTGTTAGTTTTGGTCAAGGACAAATTATTATGGCAGAAATTAGTGCCTAGATAATAATAATAATAATAATAATAATAATAATAATACATTGAATTTATAAAGTGCTTTTCTTTGAAAAACAATCTCAAAGTGCCACAGTATTTATATAATAACCTTATTATAATATTATAATAATAACCATAGATTCTAGTTTCATCAGACAGAAACCACATCTTCCTACCTGTGTTAAATCCATTGCGTCAGTTGATCATGTGTTTCATGTCAATTGAAAGTGTGTCCAAGAGTCAGTGTGCCTGGCTTCAGTTTATTTTTTACATTGTACCATTTCCAATCACGTGTGTAATTCTTGGAAAGTGAATTAGGATAGGCTCACTGTTCCCTACCAATGGCAGTGGTTGTGGGGCGGAGTTAACGTTCAGTACATCCCCCCCTCCCCAATAATAGATGATTCCATCCAGTAAGCATCATAGATGACAGCCATGCCTGCTGTCAGCTAATGGTTCACACAATCTATTCTGTCTGATCAGTTCAAGTAGCCCAACGACAGGGTGTACCGGTGGTACAATAAAGCAAGTCGCATATAACTTTGATTCTAAACTGTTGGTGCCAAGTTTCAACAGTCACCAGACATGGCTTTAGTGGGAGTTAGAGCTTCATACCACAGGATTCTTAACCAGATAGAGCTTCTACTACCTGGTAAACTGAGACCCATTTACAACCATCCTGCAGGTAAGAACATGATCAATATTACAGCATCAGGTCCTACTAACCTGGCTGTATCACTCTCCTCATGGTGTCTATTGGTTCATGTCTCCTCATGTTGTCTATTGGTTCATGTCTCCTCATGTTGTCTATTGGTTCATGTCTCCTCATGTTGTCTATTGGTTCATGTCTCCTCATGTTGTCTATTGGTTCATGTCTCCTCATGTTGTCTATTGGTTCATGTCTCCTCATGTTGTCTATTGGTTCATGTCTCCTCATGTTGTCTATTGGTTCATGTCTCCTCATGTTGTCTATTGGTTCATGTCTCCTCATGTTGTCTATTGGTTCATGTCTCCTCATGTTGTCTATTGGTTCATGTCTCCTCATGTTGTCTATTGGTTCATGTCTCCTCATGGTGTCTATTGGTTCATGTCTCCTCATGTTGTCTATTGGTTCATGTCTCCTCATGGTGTCTATTGGTTCATGTCTCCTCATGTTGTCTATTGGTTCATGTCTCCTCATGTTGTCTATTGGTTCATGTCTCCTCATGTTGTCTATTGGTTCATGTCTCCTCATGGTGTCTATTGGTTCATGTCTCCTCATGTTGTCTATTGGTTCATGTCTCCTCATGTTGTCTATTGGTTCATGTCTCCTCATGGTGTCTATTGGTTCATGTCTCCTCATGTTGTCTATTGGTTCATGTCTCCTCATGTTGTCTATTGGTTCATGTCTCCTCATGTTGTCTATTGGTTCATGTCTAAAAGTCTCCCCATTTTCAGAATACACTTTCTCAATATTTAGAAAATGAGATAAGATAATGTATCATTATCACCTCTGGATGTATTCTACTCTTCTATTTGGTAAATAAGAGTGATGTTCAATATAGTGGGACTGTGACTGTCACTAACCTCACCCTTATGAAGTACATTATTTAATGGACAAAAGAATGAGTAAACTTACAGTAGCAGTATATCGGGGTTGGTGAATGGACCCCTGGTCACGAGTGACCTCTGTGATGGGGTCATCGTCAATAGAACAAACATAGTTTTATTATAGTAGTGTTGGAATTGTTTCAATGTGACTGGAGGAGTGTGTAGCTGATTATAACTTTGAGGTTAATGAGGACAAACAGTCTTGATGCTGCCCAGTCTGTCTGTCACATGCAAACTATCTGAACGTTGATGAGCTAGTACACAGGGCTCTTCTTCCAGTCCTGGGGAGATAACAGAGACGGACTGGTCATAGGGCAATTCTGGCAAATGCCAGATGGGCTGGTCCATCTTTAGCCTGGTGGGCCTGTCAAAATTGTGAGTTTTGACAAAATTATAATTATTTGGCTAATATCTGGGGTCTCAAGGGGAAAAATGGGCCTGTGTGTTAGAAATGCTTGGGACAATTTCTGGTCCCAGTCCGTCCCTAGGAGTTAGGGCTGATCTCTGAGCTATAGAAGAGTGGTACACAGAAGGTTGTTCCAAGCAGGGGTTCTCCATTCCTGGTTCATGGGATGTTGTTAATAAGAAAATAGGTTGGCACCATGATAAAGCAGAGAGATGTAAAAGCACAACACATTAATAACAATCTATAGTTGATAAAACAACCAGCCTAGCTATCAAATAGACAAGAGAAGGGAAGACTATGAATGGACAATAGGCGTGTAACTAAATGACGTGCATGCCACTACATGCTGGCACTCTTCATTAAATTATCCCCCTTGGCAAGTTTTCAATTGGCACGGCATTGAAGTACAGGCAGGGGAAGGACAGAGACAAGCTGAGGGCACCAGAATGACAACAGTGGCAGCTAGTAGGCCGGTGACGACGACCGCCGAGCGCCACCCGAACGGGAAGGAGAGCCTGCCTCGGTTGAGGTCGTGACACAACCAACTTTTTGCACAAAACTAAATGTCACATAAATAACTGTAACGTTATGTATTCAACACAACTGTCATTACTAACCTTATAATAATTAACCTTAATAATTAAACCCCGTTTTATTTCGTCTGTAGGTCCAAAGACAGTTTTCTTCTGGGCACCAGTGTGTAAATGGGTAAGTGTTAAAAGATTTGCAGTGAAGCAGTTTAGAGGGTTCAGAAAGTTTTTAGAGGGTTCAGAGAGTTTTTAGAGTGTTCTGTGAGTGTTTTGAGGGTTCTGGGAGTGTTTAGAGGGATCAGAGAATGTTTTGAGGGGTCTGAGAATGTTTTGAGGGTTCTGATAGTTTTTAGAGGGTTCAGAAAGTGTTTTGACGGTTCTGCGAGTGTTTAGAGGGTTCAGAGAGTGTTTAGAGGGTTCAGAGGGTTCTGAAAGTGTTGAGAGGGTTCTGAGAGTGTTTAGAGGGTTCTGAGAGTGTTTAGAGGGCTCTGAGAGTTTTTAGAGGGTTCAGATTGTGTTTTGAGGGTTCTGAGAGTGTTTAGAGGGTTCAGAGAGTGTTTAGAGGGTTCGGAGAGCTTAACATGTTGGTCATTGAGCAGACACTCTTATACTGAGTCCATACAGTTTTGTACTGGTCCCTCATGGGAATCGAACCCACAACCCTGGCGTTGCAACGGCCTGCTCTGTCAACTGAGCCACACGGGAAATTAAGACTCCACAGAGGCAGCATACAGAAACTCATAAGAAGCAATTGCATGTAAGAGTGGAAATGGGAGTTAATAATAATTAATTAGTAATGCCTGACCTGTGTCTACAAATTCCTTTCTTTCACGTGAACTGATTGAGGTCGCTTCTAGAGAATGAAATCACATTTTATAAGCTCCTGTATGCTGCCTCTGTCTAATCTTAATGTTCCATACAGTTAATGATCCACTCTCCGACCCTCCGAACAATGTGTTATATAATGGTCCTATGATGTAGTACACATATGCATGGTTGTGTGGCCCCCCCCTCTCTCTGTCTCTCTGTCTCTCTCTCTCTCTCTCTCTCTCTCTCTCTCTCTCTCTCTCTCTCTCTCTCTCTCTCTCTCTCTCTCTCTCTCTCTCTCTCTCTCTCTCTCTCTCTCTCTCTCTCTCTGTCTCTCTCTCTCTCTCTCTCTCTCTGTCTCTTTCTACAGGGTCTTGTTTTTGCAGGTCTGGCTGATATGACCCGACCAGCTGATAAATTGAGTCTCTCTCAGTCTGGAGTACTCATGACTACAGGTAATAGAGCAATGAGGACAGAGAGGACAGGAAGTGTGTGTTTGTGTGTGTTGTGTGTGTGTGCGTGTGCATGTGTGTGTGCGAGTGTGTGAATGTGTGTGTGCCTGTGCGTGTGCATGCGTGTGTGCGAGTGTGTGAATGTGTGTGTGCGAGTGTGTGAATGTGTGTGTGCGAGTGTGTGAATGTGTGTGTGCGAGTGTGTGCATGAGTGCATGCGAGAGAGTGTGTAGCTTGATGACCCTTCAGATGAACAGTTCACTTATATAATTACTGGCATGGATTCAGACATGATGGCATGGAACTTTCACACCTGCCCCTGCATCATGGGTTTTCCATTGCTGCTTGTAAAAGCCCCACTGACTGTTAACAAGGACTGTAATGGTATGTCCCTGTGTGATAGCACTGTCCTTAAATTACACAAGATGACCCGTGCCTGTTTGAGACTACTCTATCTCAGACTATTTTCAATTAGAGATGATAATCGTGTTTTGGTCCTCGGATACGGCTAGTTACAAACCACTACTGGACGTTTTCCACAATGTGATGTCATTAGCTGTTGATTTGTGTTAAGGTATCCATTTTCCACTTCCAAACCCATCCCTAGGTGGCAGCAGCAGCAACCGGGTCAGGTGCTGGGCTGTGCTAGCCAGGTGTTACTCTGGGAATCTTTTGGGCATGCCTTTGTATTTTCCTTTATCTAAATATTTATTTTGGTCACCATCACTTGAACCAACAATAACCTGCTTGGGCTGGCCGACCACCGAGTCTCACCAGAGCTAGCCCTGATCCTGGTCAGATGTCTCCTAGCCGGTACCCTCACATACAACACCGACTAGCCCTGATCCTGGTCAGATGTCTCCTAGCCGGTACCCTCACATACAACACCGACTAGCCCTGATCCTGGTCAGATGTCTCCTAGCCGGTACCCCCACATACAACACCGACTAGCCCTGATCCTGGTCAGATGTCTCCTAGCCGGTACCCCCACATACAACACCGACTAGCCCTGATCCTGGTCAGATGTCTCCTAGCCGGTACCCCCACATACAACACCGACTAGCCCTGATCCTGGTCAGATGTCTCCTAGCCGGTACCCCCACATACAACACCGACTAGCCCTGATCCTGGTCAGATGTCTCCTAGCCGGTACCCCCACATACAACACTGACTAGCCCTGATCCTGGTCAGATGTCTCCTAGCCGGTACCCCCACATACAACACTGACTAGCCCTGATCCTGGTCAGATGTCTCCTAGCCGGTACCCTCACATACAACACTGACTAGCCCTGATCCTGGTCAGATGTCTCCTAGCCGGTACCCTCACATACAACACTGACTAGCCCTGATCCTGGTCAGATGTCTCCTAGCCGGTACCCTCACATACAACACTGACTAGCCCTGATCCTGGTCAGATGTCTCCTAGCCGGTACCCTCACATACAACACTGACTAGCACTGATCCTGGTCAGATGTCTCCTAGCCGGTACCCTCACATACAACACTGACTAGCCCTGATCCTGGTCAGATGTCTCCTAGCCGGTACCCTCACATACAACACTGACTAGCCCTGATCCTGGTCAGATGTCTCCTAGCCGGTACCCTCACATACAACACTGACTAGCCCTGATCCTGGTCAGATGTCTCCTAGCCGGTACCCTCACATACAACACTGACTAGCCCTGATCCTGGTCAGATGTCTCCTAGCCGGTACCCTCACATACAACACTGACTAGCCTTGATCCTGGTCCGATGTCTCCTAGCCGGTACCCTCACATACAACACTGACTAGCCTTGATCCTGGTCAGATGTCTCCTAGTCGGTACCCTCACATGCAACACTGATTATCCCTGATCCTGGTCAGATGTCTCCTAGCCGGTACCCCCACATACAACACCAACTAGCCCTGATCCTGGTCAGATGTCTCCTAGCCGGTACCCCTACATACAACACTGACTAGCCCTGATCCTGGTCAGATGTCTCCTAGCCGGTACCCTCACATACAACACTGACATACTCTTACCCCTCAAAATTATGAAAAAAATAGGAAAAGCAAATATTGGATTTTTATACGCATTATGCAACAGTAACACATTTCTGAAGCAAAAACAACATTCAGATGCTCCAACTTTACCTGTCCCTGTACCTGTCCCTTTACCTGTCTCTCCACTATTTTACAGGTGTTATTTGGTCCAGATGGTCCCTGGTCATCATTCCCAAGAATTGGTTTCTGTTTTGTTGCAACTGTTTTCTTGGTGCGTCAGGAGCCACCCAACTCTTTAGAATCTGGATGTGAGTGGAACAGACAGTTAGATACAGAGCAACACACCAACTTGTGCCCTATTCAATCAAACCATATTAGGGGGGAAAAATCATAAAAATGTGTCAACGTACCGTATGTCATTCATTGTCTGACAACAGGCTTGTTAAATACACAGTACCGCTCTGAAGGGCAAAGTGTTCTTGGTCACACATTTATGACAGCTAGTGACATTGTCCTTGGGCTTTGCCTTCTTTGTTGTGGTTTAAACCAGGCACATTATATGCCAAGTCTTCTGCCCTTGTGTTTTTCCTGTCAACTGAGTGATATAACCACAGAGATAAAGGTAGATCCTGTTCTGTCTCTATGGATACAACACTAAATAAGTCTGTGGTGTCTACTGCTTTGGAACGCGCATTTGGCAGAATTAGCTAACCGGCCCTAAAAGTAGTATTTATTTCTGTGAGATCACTAGACTACAGTCCATATCATACAATCTGTTACTCTTTAACTACTTGTCTTTCATTTGGTTACACTTTCAAATCAGAGATACGGATACTTTTATAAAGTCTGCCAGGGTCCTTGCCTGAATGTAAAGGATAGCATGCCTGCCAACTTGTCTTTGCACTCTGAGACCTATGATTAGTCTGTTTGAACCTTTATTTTGGTTTGTTAAGGTCGGAGGTCAACCCTGTCCCTCTGTGTTTCTAGGTACCAACAGGAAGTAAAGAAGCAACAAGAAGCAGAGGTTGCTGAACTAAAAATAAAGCAGTTAGCAGTTAGCAGAGGCCCATCCATTGTTGGATTATTTAGAACTAGCGACACTAACTAACTAGTGGATCTGATTAACTTGATTAAATGCAATTTCATCTTTGAGGACTTCAACCACCACAGAATCTTCCAACTCAATAATACCCCTCCCTCTGCAAAGCCCAATTCATGCTGTTAATAAGTATGAGGTGATGATGTGAGGATGACGGCAGGTCTGTGTGAGGATGATGGTAAAATATTAGTAAAAGGTAAGATTAGGCAAAGAAACATAAACATTTACAAATTCACACAATACTTTAAAGATGGTGAATATTTGAGTCTGATGATGGTTAATGTTGTATTTTTCAACGGTAACACTTTGTTTTAGCCTTTTACCTCTTTGTCTGATTTTAGGACGTTGTGGTATGTATATATTTATTGAAAATAAATTCTCCATTTTGGACAAAACTGTTCCTGACTTGAAGAAACCCTTCTCATGTGCATGAGGTTATTAATGGCCAACTTGATCATAAGCTAAGTTAAAATATAAATGTGGCTTCTTCAGTTTATTGTTTACATTGTGTCTTTGCCATGTACAGTCCACAATTACATTCAGTACGACATAAGGTTTTGGAACGTTCATATAGAAACATGTAATATTGAACAAACATGCTTCTCGGGTATGTAGCCGAAGGTTGGAAACTAAGCGTGGCTCTGTTTTCTAGGAATTACGAAATGGGGTGGGCTCATAGTGTGGGCTATCTCTCCCTACCAATGGCAGTGGGTTTGGGGCGGGGTTTATATTTCAGTACCGCCCCTCAGGTGACACTCCTACATAATAGATTAGGCACTTCGGGTAGATGAGCCTGCTTTCTGCCAATGGTTCATACAGGCTATTCTGTATTCTAGTTAGTATAGACAATCAATGACAGGGTGTACTAGATCTACAATACAGCACATACTATTTCTTTATTTTGAACTGTCGGTACCAAGTTCAACAAAAGTAGGAAATAAAACTCCAGTCTCCAGACATGGCTTTAGTGGGAGTTAGAGCTTCATACCACAGGATTCTTAACAAGATCGAGCTCAAACTACCTGCTAAACTGAGACCTTTCTACAACCATCCAGCAGGTAAGAACATCATTATTATCAGGCTCACCTCAACATGAGAGATCTGCATCACTTCCACTGTTCTCACCATCTTACAGTACAGACAATATGTATCATGTAAATGACGCCTGCTGTCTGTGCCTACTTATGAAAACAGCCTAACCAGTTCTGCTAGGGCGAGTATGAGGTGTTCTCTCATTTATGTCTGGAAGTAGCTAGCCAGCTAGCTAACTTTAGCCAGTTAGCTTGGGCGCTTGACTGCCGTTGTGAGGTCAGAACACTCAGATCAACCCTACTCCTCGACCAGAGCGTCCAGTGTGCGCTCCAAACGCTCCGAGAGCGAAACGCTCAGAATTTACAAACGGACAATCTGACAAAGCTCTGAATTTACGAATGGCCAGAGCGCACTCTAAACGCTCTCTGGCACTCCAGATTGAATTTACGAACATTTACAACGGTCGCGTGCATAGATACAGAACAAAAATACTAAATTGACTGGGTCGCGTCTCTGGCAACCGAACGGATAGAACGGACAATCAGCCGGCTTGGGTAGCAACCCCAGATTTGTGTCGGGACTACATCTTGTGGAAGGATGAAATAGTATGAATAAATTAATAAAAAATAAGAAGTCGAGAGCCGGCAAACGTGCCAATATATACTCCAAACACCGGCTTCAAGGGATTATCAACATATTCAAATAATGATTGACACATTTTCATTAAAACGTTATTTTCATTAATTTATTCATACTATTTCATCCTTCCACAAGATGTAGTCCCGACACAAATCTAGGGTTGCTACCCAAGCCGGCTGGTGCTCGTTCTATTGGTTCGGTTGCTAGAGACGCGACCCAGTCGTTCAGTCTTCTTGTTCTGTATCTATGGACGCAACCCTGTCGTTCGTTCTAAATGTTCCATTGGCATACTGGCTGGCAACGTTCTTATTCCTTGCTTGCTAGCTAGTCAACTACGGTTAATTTACTGTCACGTCAAAAAGTGCAGCCAGAATAACAGCAAAGTAACTGCATTTGCATTTGTTTAATCTGTTTTCTAGTTACATTTATTTGGAACCATCCATAACAATGAGCTAATGAGGCGCGATTTCTCCTGGCATAGAAAATGTGTTCCCTCGTCACAGGACACTGTTCAGAGGAGCTAGTCAACACAGCGAACACAATCACTTCAGACAGAAGCTGGAAAGAATGAAGACTAGCTGCACTTTGTTTCATTGTAACTTTTTTTCAATTGGCATTTCTTTGTATCCATAAAAATGATGCCAGACGATTCATGATTTCGATTGGCAGAGAAACGCTGCCTGTCTGTCCCGACTCCCTAGACGTTCATTACTATGGGACACCTGGAGATCGGAGAGATAGACAGCAAGGTGTATACACAAATCTCAGCTGTAACGAAATGTTAGTCTAAAAGAAATGTGAGAAAATGTCTAGATGATTTTTACAGTGGAGACCAAGTTCATAAATTCCCTGGCTGGGCTGATGAGACAGTGGATTGCTCAATCAGATGGAACAGAGTAAATGGGCATTTTAACATCACAGATTTAGGATGCGTTCGTAAATTCGCTCTGGTTATATACTCCGATATCAGAGCACTCGTCTGAGTGTGCCAGAGAGCAGAATAACTGATGAATTTACAAGGCTCAACACTCTTTGAATATGGCCGGTGTTAGTAAACCTCGGCAAAAAAAGCGTAATTAAATTGTTGCCAGCATCACAGTTACAGTCACCAACGCTCTAGATAACATGAAAACAGCCTAACCAGCTCTGCTAGGGCGAGTAAAATGGTCAGAGTGAGGTGTTCTCTCATTTATGTCTGGAAGTAGCTAGCAAGCTAGCTAATGTTAGTCAGTTAGCTTGGGTGATTGACTGCCGTTGTGAGGTCAGAACACTCAGATCAACCCTACTCCTCGACCAGAGCGTCCAGTGTGCGCTCTAAACGCTCCGAGAGCGAAACGCTCAGAATTTACGAACAGACAATCTGACGACGCCCTCTGGCACTCCAGAGTGAATTTATGAACGCACCCTTAGCCGGCTGGAATGCGGTTTTAAACAATCAGCATTCAGGATTAGAGCCACCCATTGTATACCTATGGATAATTCTGGATAAGAATTCTTCCATTCATTCTGGATAAAATCTACCATTTGGCACAGCAATTGACTTTTGGGGGGAGGGGTGTTGGAGTGATGTTAAAGACACTTTCAAAAAGGAGAAACTAACTGCTATCATTTACTGACAAACAAGAGCATTAAACATTTGTATCAACATAAATACATACATATGAACTAGTGCTCTTTAGCATATGAATGAGTGCTCTAAACTTAGATTGAGTTGAAACCTGAGTTGAAACCTACAGTAGCAGTGCATGGACTTTGGATGGGGGACCCTTGGTCAGTACTAGTCAGTCCTAGACTAGCAAACCATGTGCAACCTTGACATTGAGGTTATCTTGAATGGCGCAAACATAGTTTTATGACAGCAGTGTTGGTATAGCGTCGACGTCTGTCTGTAGCTGAATTTAACTTAGAGGTGAATAAGGACAAACCGTGTTGATGCTGCTAATCTGAATGCTGATGAGGGAGTACACAGGGCTCGTCCCTCAGCCCTGGGGAGATAGGCCTGAACTATAACAGTATGTTAATGTGGCTTGAAGGGGGTAGACAGAAGGTTGTTCCAATTAGTGGTTCTCAATTCCTGGTTCATGGGATATTGTTAATTAATATCAAAATAGTTTGGGAGCATAATGATACAGAGATGAGATTAAAATCATAACGAAGATTAAAAGCAAAGCAATTAAGTAAAACCAAGTTATTATAGTTGATAAAACAACCAGCCTAGCTGTGAAATAGACAAGAGAAGGGAAGACTATGAATGGATAATGTGTCTGAAGCTAAGTGACGTTCAACCACCATGTTTAGCACTCTTCAATAAATTATAGCCCTTGGCAAGTTTTCAATTGGCAAGAAGAGAGCAGGAGAATAACCGTTGTTAAAACCACAGGAAGATACTGATTCCAGTCACTTTCAGTTTCACTTTATCTCTCTATTTCATCTTTATATTTCACTCCTCAACAACAAATGAAATGATTGGACAGTTTAATGCTGCACAACGTTGATCTATTTCTGGAACGTTTTCATGCCTAACTGCTTTGGCATATCCCACTCAGACGTCAATTCAACGTCTATTCCACATTGGTTCAACTTCATTTCATTGAAATGATGTGGAAACAATGTTGATTCAAGCAGTGTGATCTCTTTGTTGCATTATCAACCAACTGTTTACACAAAACTAACTCTCACATGAATCATTGTAATCTTGTGTAATTGTACTCAACTTTCATTTCTAACCTTTCTAAATAAACACTGATATGTTTCTGTTTGTAGGCCCAAAGACAGTCTTTTTCTGGGCACCAGTGTGTAAATGGGTAAGAGTTGATATCTTTAACAAGTGTCTCATGTGCTGGACAGCTTATAATGGAGCTAAAAGTATGTATCTCTCTCTCTCTCTCTCTCTCTCTCTCTCTCTCTCTCTCTCTCTCTCTCTCTCTCTCTCTCTCTCTCTCTCTCTCTCTCTCTGTCTCTCTCTCTCTGTCTCTCTGTCTCTCTACAGGGCCTGGTTATGGCTGGCATGGCTGATATGACACGGCCAGCTGATAAACTGAGTCCCTCTCAGTCTGGAGTACTCATGACTACAGGTAATGGACATTGTGGGAAAGTGGGGAAAGACAATGTTTGACATTTACATCCACTATACAACAGTAACAAATTCCTGAAGCTGAAAAACATTCAGATGCTCCAACTTTACCTGTCTCTTTACCTGTCTTGTCGCCCCTCTATTTTCCAGGTGTTATTTGGTCCCGATATTCTCTTGTCATTATTCCAAAGAACTGGGGTCTCTTTTTTGTCAACGGTTTTCTTGGATTGGCAGGAGCCAACCAACTTGTTAGAATCTGGATGTGAGTGGGACAGACTCCATAGTTAGACAAAATTCTGATGGGGTGTATGTCAATCAATGCCATTGTCTGACAATAACATTGTTAATAAATATACAGTACTGCTTTGCAGGGCAAAGTGTGTTTGGTCAAAAACAGATTAATTTATGACAGTCCATTGTCCTTGGACATGGTGTCTATACCAGTTTGGAACTTTTTACAGACACATTTTTTTGTTGGCAAACTGGTCCTGAGACTTGTATTTTGCAAGATTACTTAAGTTCACATAAAAAAAATGTTACTCTATAACCATGGTCAGTATCTTTCATTTGTTTACACTTTAAAAAACAGAGGGCTAAATTGATCTGTCAGGGTCCTTGCCTGAATGTAAAGGATAGTATGCCTGCCAACTTGTCTTTGCTCTCTGAGACCTATGATTAGTCTGTTTGAACTTTTGTTTTGGTTTGTTAAGGTCGGAGGTCAACCCTGTCCCTCTGTGTTTCTAGGTACCAACAGGAAGTAAAGAAGCAACAGGACGAGAAGGCCCAGATCCCCATCATATAACCCGCACACGCACACACACGCGCACACACGCACACACGCGCACACACACACACACACACGCACACACACGCACACACACTTGTATTTAATTTATTCATGTCTTAATCAATTTTTTGGCAAAGTCTGTAAAGTCAACCCTCAACAGTCAGTAACACATGTCGTATATACAGTACATATCACAGGTCTGATATACAGTACATACCACAGGTCTGATATACAGTACATATCACAGGTCTGATATACAGTACATATCACAGGTCTTATATACAGTACATATCACAGGTCTGATATACAGTACATATCACAGGTCTGATATACAGTACATATCACAGGTCTTATATACAGTACATATCACAGGTCTTATATACAGTACATATCACAGGTCTGATATACAGTACATATCACAGGTCTGATATACAGTTCATATCACAGGTCTTATATACAATACATATCACAGGTCTTATATACAGTACATATCACATGTCTTATATACAGTACATATCACAGGTCTGATATACAGTACATATCACAGGTCTTATATACAGTACATATCACAGGTCTTATATACAGTACATATCACAGGTCTTATATACAGTACATATCACAGGTCTTATATACAGTACATATCACAGGTCTGATATACAGTACATATCACAGGTCTTATATACAGTACATATCACAGGTGGCTGGTTGCAACTTAATTGGGGAAGGCTGGCTCATAGTAATGGCTGGAACGGAATACATGGAATTTCCATGGTTACCATGTGTTTGATAACATTCTATTCACTCAATTCCAGCCATTAATATTAGCGTTCCTCCCCTCAGCAGCCTCCTGTGATATGTATATAACCAGGCCCTATATAACCAGGCACTATATTCTAATAGGCCTAATGAATATGTAGGAATTTACATTCCTTCCTTTTTTGTGTTAGAATTCTTTTAAGACCAAGGAAATATCTGGTTTTGGCTTGAACTCTCAGTATTTGTAATAGATTTGTGCCCCTTAAATATTTACTTAGTATTATGTGCAAATGTAATACAGTTGTTTGTAGGATTACATAATTGTTGTAATTTAAATAAATAATGTATTTATGAAAGCTGTATCTGTAAAATCATTTATTTTCTGTAGTAAAAATGTTACAACCTTGTAGGCCTACAGGCCAGATTAATTAATTATTCAGCTGTTTTGATAAGGACTAACTTTTCATTGCTTTTGTTGTTCTTCATTTATATTTTATTCACATGTTTGTCATATTTTACAATATACATTGTAAACATTACATTATAAACCTTTTGAACATAGATAGCTATGGTCTGATATGGTCTATGATTATTTATTTTTTTGTGCATTTCTGTGGCCCTGGCCTCATCCATCTCGTCGGCAGTGTATAGGCGCCACCCTGTGGCAATTTGGCGAACTACAGCGCAGGACAGGAAAAGAGAAAATGACTTACCTTCAGTTTATTTACAATACATAGCTACAAAGAAAAGCAAGGATGCAGTATAAAACCAGCGCTCTCTTACAATACCACTTATCTAACGTAACTAGCTTCTCAATAAAATACCTAGGCAAATATCCCAATATGTAAGAAGGTTTCTATATCATTGTTACCACCAGTAATATGCACAGTCACGGTGGCCGAGAGGTTAAGGCGTTGGACTCGAAATCCAATGGGGTTTCCCCGCACAGGTTCGAATCCTGTTCGTGACGATTGTTCGCTTTTAGTATTTGCAGTTGTATTAAAGAAAACACGGCAAGTATATCGACAAAACCAACTTCTGCTTAAATAGGCTTATTTGGATTTCGAAATGGCTATATGGAGAATTTATGCTTTATTATGGGGGAATGAGCTCTGAACGTAACACGCCCCCTTGATAAACATGTGTTTTTCTCGTCTCCCTAATTTTGACAGCTGTAAATTAATTAGAACCTGCTTTGAACGATTTCCACCATCACTACTCGTCTCGCTTTAGTGACTTTAATCAAATATGTTCGCCAGTGTGCCAAACGATGATCAATTCTTGATAAAAGACATAAAGTCGGGATTGAAGAATATAAATGTAATCTTTATCGTGTTGGAAATGGGTGAGTGGTGAATGACAGTAAAATGTTTGTTTTATTTTTTTTAAATGATGTGTTTCATTTGGTGATGAATGAATGAATGCAAACTTTGTTCACTCTCTCATTCCCTCCACCTGAAGGAAGGGTAACTAAAACAAAGGATGGGCATGAGGTTCGCTCCTGCAAGGTGGGGATCATTTCCTCATTATTTTCGCTCTCTCCTTCATGCAAACCTTCTCTACCTCTCTCCTGTAAAGTGGGATAATTGCTCTCTTTCACAATCCTTTTCTATTCTACTCCCTCTCCCCTTTTCTCCCTCCCTCCCCTGTCAGGTGGCTGATAAGAGTGGGTGCATCACCCTGTCTGTGTGGGACGAGTTGGGTGGACTCATCCAGCCAGGAGACATCCTCCGTCTCACACGAGGGTATCTATCTATCTATCTATCTAGACAGACAGACAGTCATTTATTTTGTTTTGTCTCTCACTCTGTCAATTCTAATGTCAATATACAGTGTTGTAATGATGTGCAAATAGTTAAAGTAAAAAAGGGAAAATAAAGTATGGGTTGTATTTACAATGGTGTTTGTTCTTCACTGGTTGCTCTTTTCTTGTGGCAACAGTTATCTTGCTGTTGTAATTGCACACTGTGGTATTTCACCCAATAGATATGGGACTTTATCAAAGTTGGATTTGTTTTCGAGTTCTTTGTGGGTCTGTGTAATCTGAGGGAAATATGTGTCTCTAATATGGTCATACGTTTGAAAAGGTTAGGAAGTGCAGCTCAGTCTCACTCTCTCTCTCTCTGTCGTCTGTCTGTTTCTCTCTCGTCAGCTATGCATCCCTGTGGAAGGGCTGTCTGACTCTTTACACAGGCAGAGGAGGAGACCTGCAGAAGACAGGAGAGTAAGACACACAAACGGTTGGCTTGGATGTTAATGTGTTGTAGATTTAGGTAAGGTATTGATCTGTGTTGTATTGTAGTTTTTGCATGGTCTTCTCTGAGGTGCCAAACTTTAGTGAACCAAACACAGAGGTACTGGCCCAGGCCAACAGGCCGGTGAGTACACACACCAGAATGATCTATACATTTTATTATACATGTTATTTTCTACATCTCCCCTCCTCCCCATCACCTCTTCCTTTCTCTCTGTTCATCTCATCCTCCTCTCTCCAGTCTAAAGTTGAGTCCCAGAACAGTTCTTCTGTCAGTCAAAGCTCCACCCCCTCAGTCCCCACCCACACATACTCTTCCAATGAATGCTCTCCGCTCTCCCAGAATCCAACCTATGGGAGCACAGGACGGCAGAATGGGCGAGGCAACGGAGGTCCTGGGCAAGGCAACGGAGGTCCTGTCACCGACCCTATGGGCAACAGCAGGGACCCACGGCAAGGGCTAAAGAGGAAATGATGCTGGTTTCAAATCAACACGTATCTTGGGCCTAACTGTATTTTTATTTAGCTAATTAAATCATTGTTGTTAACATGGCCATGGCCATCATTTTCTAAGGAATGTTACACATGTTACACATTTCTTTCAAATAAATAAATCATTACTAAAAGATTTTGGGAGTTTGAAGTAAAGTTAACTCACTCGAACTGTTTCAACACGGTCCATACCGGCAGATAGCCTGCCCCCCTTTCATTTGCAGTAGGTAGAAGTTGTTTCTTGGAAAGAGGCAGAAAAGAGTGAGACCAGGTTAGAGGACTTTCTCATTAATATTTCTGGAACACTGCAGATTCTAGAGGATGCATGTGAGAAAATGTCCTTACATATAAATCACACAGAGGAACAACACCCGACCACGCACATCCAAGAGAGATACACCTACTCATTCAAGGGTTTTGCTTTATTTGTACTGTTTCTACATTGCAGCCATTGGAAGTCCATAGTCACTCCTCCCAACAAAATCATGAGAGACTAGCTCTCTATGAGTCCAGTAGGCTATAAAAGTCATGTGAGAGACTAGCTCTCTATGAGTCCAGTAGGCTATAAAAGTCATGTGAGAGACTAGCTCTCTATGAGTCCAGTAGGCTATACATGTCATGTGAGAGACTAGCTCTCTATGAGTCCAGTAGGCTATACATGTCATGTGAGAGACTAGCTCTCTGAGTCCAGTAGGCTATAAAAGTCATGTGAGAGACTAGCTCTCTGAGTCCAGTAGGCTATAAAAGTCATGTGAGAGACTAGCTCTTTATGAGTCCAGTAGGCTATAAAAGTCATGTGAGAGACTAGCTCTCTCTGAGTCCAGTAGGCTATAGATGTCATGTGAGAGACTAGCTCTCTATGAGTCCAGTAGGCTATAGATGTCATGTGAGAGACTAGCTCTCTATTAGCCCAATAGGCTATAGATGTCATGTGAGAGACTAGCTCTCTGAGTCCAGTAGGCTATAAAAGTCATGTGAGAGACTAGCTCTCTCTGAGTCCAGTAGGCTATAGATGTCATGTGAGAGACTAGCTCTCTCTGAGTCCAGTAGGCTATAGATGTCATGTGAGAGACTAGCTCTCTATGAGTCCAGTAGGCTATAGATGTCATGTGAGAGACTAGCTCTCTCTGAGTCCAGTAGGCTATAGATGTCATGTGAGAGACTAGCTCTCTATGAGTCCAGTAGGCTATAGATGTCATGTGAGAGACTAGCTCTCTATTAGCCCAATAGGCTATAGATGTCATGTGAGAGACTAGCTCTCTATGAGTCCAGTAGGCTATAGATGTCATGTGAGAGACTAGCTCTCTATGAGTCCAGTAGACTATAAAAGTCATGTGAGAGACTAGCTCTCTATGAGTCCAGTAGACTATAGATGTCATGTGAGAGACTAGCTCTCTATGAGTCCAGTAGACTATAAAAGTCATGTGAGAGACTAGCTCTCTATGAGTCCAGTAGACTATAAAAGTCATGTGAGAGACTAGCTCTCTATGAGTCCAGTAGGCTATAGATGTCATGTGAGAGACTAGCTCTCTATGAGTCCAGTAGACTATAAAAGTCATGTGAGAGACTAGCTCTCTATGAGTCCAGTAGACTATAAAAGTCATGTGAGAGACTAGCTCTCTATGAGTCCAGTAGACTATAAAAGTCATGTGAGAGACTAGCTCTCTATGAGTCCAGTAGACTATAAAAGTCATGTGAGAGACTAGCTCTCTATGAGTCCAGTAGACTATAAAAGTCATGTGAGAGACTAGCTCTCTATGAGTCCAGTAGGCTATACATGTCATGTGAGAGACTAGCTCTCTATGAGTCCAGTAGGCTATAGATGTCATGTGAGAGACTAGCTCTCTATGAGTCCAGTAGACTATAAAAGTCATGTGAGAGACTAGCTCTCTATTAGCCCAATAGGCTATAAAAGTCATGTGAGAGACTAGCTCTATGAGTCCAGTAGGCTATAAAAGTCTGAGATAAAATATAAAGTATGCCTATGCTAGTTCAGCATTTGAGTAAAAGTTCACAGAAGATTCACAAGTTAACTAGCCTACATATAAATTCAGATCAGTCCAAAGTCCACAGTGTGTATGTGTGTGCTGGAGGTGAGCTTCTGGGGGGGGGGGTGGTAACACACGCAACGGCCGCCTGACGAAGGCTCCTGCAGCCAGACAACTTAACTGTGGTGCAGGAATTACTTTATATTCACGCTATTGATTTCCTGTTTATAAGCCTTGTCCCCTGCCACGACTAAAAATGAAACTGAAAGTCTGTCAATGTGGGTGGAGACAGTATTTCTGTAGTAGCCAGAAGGTTTTTCATTCAGTTAGTTTGCAAAGACAATGGACAAATACAGACCGAGTGCCTGAGAGAAGTTTGAGGTGTTAGCTGCTAACGATTGCTCCACAATTAGCTACAGACACATATCCTTACTGGTTTGAGAGGCTTTCACTTTTAACAACTGTTGTCAGACCAGTCATGCTTGACGAGGGAGTACGCTATGAGGCCCTATCAGTGGCAATGGGAGCCACGGTGAGGCCCTTGTCCGACTTTCAGAGGAACAACCCTGGCAAGACACCTGAAAACCTTTTGACTGTGGAAGGCTTTCTCATCGGTTCTGTCCTGGGCGTCACCTCTCTCCTGCAGTGGCTCAACCCTGTCTCATGGTTGACATGGGGGTTATCAGTGCTTTTCTTCAGCGAGGACAAAACAAAGGCAACCAACACCGAACTTTTTGTGGATGAGGAAAAATTCTTCGATAGGGAGTTCGATTATGACTTCACCGACATTTCTGACTCTGAGAGTTTTGTGAGAGGCGATGAGGGTTACAAGCGACCGTGTGGATGGAAACGGATCGCGTTGAAGGTTCTGGACAAATACGGAGATAACACATGGCTCGGTCCAAACGGGATTCGGACATACTCGGAACCCGGGGAGTGGCCAGTGTCATATCACGGTACCAGCGAGGACGGGGCTAAAGGCATCATCCAGTCCCACTATAAAGTAGGAGATAGGCAGCTCTACGGGCGAGGGATCTACTCCACTCCTGACCTCAGCCAAGCCAGCGGCTACGCTAGAGACTTTGTGTCGAAGACAAACGGGAAAAACTACAGGATGGTCCTTCAGAACCGCATCAACCCAGCCCAACGGAAAATCTGTAAGAGAGTTGACTACTGGCTTGTTCCAGTTAATGACGGCACATCTGAGGAAGAAGGGAGGAGGATTGTGGAGCGCTCCATCCGCCCTTATGGGATTCTGCTGAAGGAGATGTGAAGGGACGTGTGATAAGAGAAGGTAAACCAAAGTCATAGGGAAGGTGTAAATTGCATACTCCTCGCGTCCTCTCTCCCTGTATCTTTCTCAAAACCCATTGCATGAGAAAGCCAGAGTTCCTTCCCCTCGGACCTTCTCCTCCAATTGGTTTTGAGAAGGAGACAAGGACATGCAGTTGAGATCTTCCCATATAGAGACTTTAGAGCAGGAGGCCATGTTGCTTCTTTTTCAGAAATAATTGCCTTTTGAAGGAGTTAGATTATATTTCAACTGCTAGATATTCCGTCTTTATTAATTTTATAGTTTGTTCTGTCTGGCTGTATCAATGAAGTGCCTTACTGTGAATTGCCATTTGTGAATGACATCAATGTTTATTTAACGTATGTGTTCCCTATATTTTCTACAATGTATCTATTGTTCTACAGTTAATGATGTGACATTAATTATGCACCTTGTTAGGTGTGAGTTTAAATTTATCTTTTGTTCAGTGATCTGCCATCATTTCTGCTTTTTCCTTTATTATGATATGATTTTAAATGTATTATTATTTTGTTTCACCATACACTTTTATCGACCTTTTTGTTAGCTTCTGTTTTAGTTTCCTCTAGAAAATTAAACTAGTGCCAACAGATCTGTCCCTGCAACATGTTTTACTGCACTTCTGCTGTTTGAACACAGGAGGGCAGCACACAATTTACCTGACAATTTCTCAGGGTATTCATTCTCAGCTGTGAGGAAGTGGTTTATTTTATAGTCACACCTTCTGTAACATTACTATTTCACGGTGTTGTTAGTGTTTTAAAAAATGTTTAAATGTATTTTTAAATGTTTTTAAAATATTTTTTTAAAGGGGTGGATCAGCTTAATATTGCGGAAAGAATGTTGCTTCCAATGTAATTGTCTGCATCATTTCCAATCCCCCATATTTTTGGGGTAAATATATATATATCCATACACGCACGCATGCATACATATACATACACATACCTATATAGACATACATACTTTTAAAAAGAATATACCTTTATTATTATTCCCCGCAAACCCTACCACCGATCCCCCAATTGGAGTAAACTAATAAACACTTCTGCTTTTACCTTCAATTTATACATCTTATACACATTTTACAGACAGTCTACTTTACAATAGTTCTCTCTTGTTTGTTCTTTGTCCTTCCTCTATTTCTGATGTCCATCCAGTTTGATTTCTATTTGTAACTGTGCTATTTCACAAAAGTTCCGAACCTATGTACATTTTACAGATCCCGTATGCTTTACATTGTTTATCTGGTTATTAGTCCAACCCTTCAGCTCCATTCAACCCCTCCCATCTATCTCTCAACATCATCCATTTCGGATTTCTATTTGCCATATATTTTTCAACTGTGCTGTGATGCTTCACAAAAGATTTGAACCTTCCTATTCTCATAGCTTCTACAGATGGTAAATTAAAAATAAACATTTTTGCTAAAATAATTATTATATTATTGATTGACTATGGCTTTTCAAATCACCCAGTATTGCTATCTGTAGCGTTAGTTCTAGGCAAATGTTGCAATTCTTCAGCCATTCCTGGACCTGTGACCAAAAACGAGCTACATAAGGACAATATCAAAATAAATGATCTAATGACTCTGCCTCCTCACAGCAGAATCTGCAGAGCTGGGAAGGTTGTATCCCCCATATATATAACATTCTATTAGTTGCAAGAATTTTGTATAGTAATTTAAATTGAAATATTCAAAGTTTTGAATCCGGCGTTGTTTTGCGTATCAATTGTTAGTGTTAATTATGTTTGAAATAAAGATTCCTCAAACTGATGAAAAGTTCAATAGACATTTATGTATTTGCCCCTGCATGTAGTGTATTTGCATATAAAATATAAAATAAATTATATTGTCCATCTGATGGAACTTTTCCTTTGGCATCACTTTAGAATGTAAAAACCTCTGATTGTATCCATCATACTCATTAACAACACAGTAAACCTGACACCCTGTGCTCTAGGTAGACGTAGGGAAACATGGGAACTCGTTCATATGATCTAGCAGTGCACGTGTCAAACTCATTCATATGATCTAGTAGTGCACGTGTCAAACTCATTCATATGATCTAGTAGTGCACGTGTCAAACTCATTCATATGATCTAGTAGTGCACGTGTCAAACTCATTCATATGATCTAGTAGTACACGTGTCAAACTCATTCATATGATCTAGTAGTACACGTGTCAAACTCATTCATATGATCTAGTAGTGCACGTGTCAAACTCATTCCACAGAGGACTGAGTGTCTGCGTGTTTTCGATCCTCCCTTGTACATGATTGATGAAATAAGGTCACTAATTAGTAAGGAACTCCCCTCACCTGGTTGTCTAGGTGTAAATGAAAGGAAAAACCAAAAAACCCACAGACAGTAGGCCCTCCATGGAATGAGTTTGACACCCCTGATCTAGTGTATCAGAGTACCATGTTGATTACACCTAACCAAACCTCTCAGATCTCCACAACTGCATAGGGAGAAGGAGCTAGAAGCCATTTGGGATCCTGTGCATGTTAATCTGTCGGTCTCTTTCTCACTCCGTCCCTTGTGAGTCATCTGTGGCGCTCTGTCTTCAGTAGTTTCTTATTGAGCCCGATAACCACAGAGGCAAAGTGGTTCAGACCCACAAAGTCTCCACAGATGATGTTGACAGCGGTCTGGTCCGGTCCAGGAGTCTGCTTCTCCACCCAGTCCAGCAGCAGGGAGAAACTCTTCATCGTTAACTTCCTCATCGTCAGACAGGGGTTGCAGACCACCACAGCAGTATCCTCCGTCAGGTTCAGCCCCGAGGTGAAGAAATGAGCTGTCAATCAAAGAGCTCAGCTGTCAATCAAAGGACACGCAAGCCCACGCGCACACACACACACACACTAACCTGCTCTTCCTTGGGCCTTCTGCTGCTCCTCCAGGTAAGAAATTACCTCTTTGGGGTCTGCCGAGTCAGCGTACCTGTAAAGGGTCAAAGGTTACAGGTTTAACACACATCCACACAGAGTCCCACACACAGAGTCCCACACACAGAGCGTACCAGTAAGGGATCTTAGGCCACAGTTCCTTGTGTTGGTGAAGAATCGTCTCATCGTCGTACGAAACGATGACTTGCCGCCCCAGATCCCAGCACTGGCTCAGATAGGGAGTCTCCTACACACACATACACGAGAGTTCATTCACCTTTCATGCCAATAAAACACAGAAAACAATGGACACTTCACTTCCTGAAAACTTATCTGACCCCAACTAACACCACTTCCTGAAAACGTGAACTCACCCCAACTGGCACCACTTCCTGAAAACGTGAACTCACCCCAACTGGCACCACTTCCTGAAAACACAAACTCACCCCAACTGGCACCACTTCCTGAAAACACGAACTCACCCCAACTAACACCACTTCCTGAAAACATGAACACACCCCAACTGGCACCACTTCCTGAAAACGTGAACTCACCCCAACTGTCACCACTTCCTGAAAACACAAACTCACCCCAACTAACACCACTTCCTGAAAACACAAACTCACCCCAACTGGCACCACTTCCTGAAAACAAAAACTCACCCCAACTGGCACCACTTCCTGAAAACACAAACTCACTCCAACTGGCACCACTTCCTGAAAACACGAACTCACCCCAACTAACACCACTTCCTGAAAACACGAACTCACCCCAAATGACACCACTTTCTGAAAACTGAACTGACCCCAACCCTGACTGAGACAGGCAGTTGTGGGGTCTTGTCTATCCTGTACCTGTGGGG
This sequence comes from Salvelinus fontinalis, assembly GCF_029448725.1. Taxonomy (NCBI): domain Eukaryota; kingdom Metazoa; phylum Chordata; class Actinopteri; order Salmoniformes; family Salmonidae; genus Salvelinus; species Salvelinus fontinalis. The sequence goes on from NW_026600283.1 coordinate 434,231, forward strand.
GGCAGAGTTTGTCTTTAAACAGCTGAGTGATGTAGCAGACCAGGGCCTGGTGCTCAGAGTCAGTCAGCAGGTAGAAGTGGGAACAGGACAGGATCACTACCTCCTTCTGGTGCTGCTTCAACCACACAGCCATGGTTGACAGGGCCTCCTACACACACACACACACCACACACACACACACACACACACACACACACACACACACACACACACACACACACACACACACACACACACACACACACACACACACACACACACACACACACACACACACACACACACACACACACACACACACACACACTGGATTGTGAATAATATTTCTAGAGCATATGCTCTCACATCGAGTACAGAAGATTAACACACCAGAATGGCATGTGTGTTTACTATACCGTACCTTTACAGTCTGTAGCGTATAGATCGCGTGTGCGAAGTACAGCGTGTCATCTGTGTTGTGTGTTTTTAGCAAGTCTTGTGTGTTGTGTGTATTTTTTATGTTTTTATGGGCGATCCGTAGATCGAAGAACCGGATTCCAGCATCCAACTGATCAGGAATACACCACATCTATAGGAGAAAAGGACAGGGAAAATCTCTTTGATTGTATATAATATTAATAATACACACACACAATACTCTGTCTGCAGTGTGTGTGTTTGGTGTGTTTTTTTGGTTTTATTATCCTTGTGGGGACCAGAAGTGCTCACAAGGATAGTAAAACAAGGGAAAAAACAAGGGACATTTCGCCAGTCCCCACAAGGAAAAAAGGCTATTTTTGGCTTAGGAGTTAGGTTTAGGGTTACAGTTACAATTAGGGGTTAGGGTTGGGGAAAATAGGATTTTGAATGGGAATCAATAGTTTGGTCCCCACAAGGATAGGAAAACCAACATGTGTGTGTTTGGTGTGTGAAGCCTGCCTGTGTGGTGGCCCAGCGGTAGACACAGGGGCGTACAATGCAGGGTGCCAGTCGATCCAGAAACTGCAGCATGAATGACTCAGAACCCAAGACAGGAGAGTGTGTATCCAGGCAGTAACTCATGCTGTCATGACTCCCTGCAAGCAGAGACAAAAACAAAGACACAAGAGCGAAGTCATATGACATCAAGGAAAGGGACGGAATAGATTTGAAAAAAGCAGGCTTACTTCCTCTAATGAAACTCGTGACAAATGTTCTCTCGGCTAGTCCCATATGAACATAGAACAGGTCTCGAACCCTCAACCATCTAGCCCAAAGTCCAGTGCGTAATCGATTGTGCCCCAAAAGCATGCTCAAGTGGCAGAGTCGATATCCGCGCTTATAAACCCAGGGTGGTTTACAATAACAATGTGCTCTAAACTCTATATCAAACTCTTTTTGTAATCGAAATAAAAAGGATAACAGTAGGCTATCACTCGACATTATTAAGTTGATTCTCACCGGGTATCGCCAGGTCCCAAAGCGGTGTACCCCACAGTTCCTCTGGCAGTTGAGACATCCAGTCTGCGTTCGTGGACGAAACGTCTCCGTGCTCCATTTCCACCGCCTACTGACATCTACTATTGAAGATCGCTTGTAAACAGCGAGCGGAATGTAGCAGAACCACAGTTAAAATGCTGTAAATATGTTGGATTTCACCCGGGTCTGTGACTAGAAAGAGATGTAAATGCCCTTTCCCATTTGGTCCTATTCTTGCTTCCGATTATCTTCAGCAGGAAGAGGACATCCCAGTTACCCCAAGAAAAAAACATGCATGAATGCCGCGTGACGTCGAGCAGCAATGGCATAACAGCGAGAATTGTATCAAAATAAGAGTCCTCATACAAACTACCTATCAATTTTAGCATTTTTATTGGACAGAATATGTACAATAGCCTACTAATACATTAAGTACAGTAACTATAACTGAGGCGTGTTGAGTTTTGCTTAAAATCATAAAGTCATATTATTTTATTAGCGAGATTAGTGGTCAGTGGGCGCAGTTCAGTTGTGCAGCCGAGTAACTGGCTGATCATCATGGCATGATTGACAAGGGCCGGTTTTCAGTGTTTCCATTGTGTCACTCATCCAGTGAATGAATTTGCAGGAATGCCCTTTGCACCCAGGCCTGTGATCTGCAAGGAGAATAAAACACAGGCTGAATAAAACAGTGCCGTTTAAGACTAGGGAGGACTATTTTTTATATTTATGAGCATGGCCTTATTTCTATTACAGCATATTGGATGACTGTCATTCATATTCCATTTGCCCAGCTCATTGTAACCAATAGGTTTAGGCTACTACATGATACAAAGTGTTTCCCTATACCTATCATGAGGTTACTACAACCTAGTTAGTATACAACAGTATGAAAATGTATGCACTCACTACTCTAAGTCACTCTGGATAAGAGTGTCGCTAAATTACAAAAAATGTTTCTAACAGGTCGAGAGACAAATTGGAGTAATCAAGGTGACAAACAGTGACACATTCAATACCGCCTTGCACACTCTGCATCTAGCTGATCTAGGTTGTAATCATAAGTTCAAAAAGTTGCAAACAAGAGTTTCTATTGGACAAAATAGCTAGGTTTATCCCTGTTTCGTTCTGTTTGCTTCCGTTTAAGAAAGGTCTTTCAGGCCTCCCGGGTGGCGCAGTGGTCTAGGGCACTGCATCGCAGTGCTAACTGCGCCACCAGAGTCTCTGGGTTCGCGCCCAGGCTCTGTCGCAGCCGGCCGCGACCGGGAGGTCCGTGGGGCGACGCACAATTGGCATAGCGTCGTCCGGGGTAGGGAGGGTTTGGCCGGTAGGGATATCCTTGTCTCATCGCGCTCCAGCGACTCCTGTGGCGGGCCGGGAGCAGTGCGCGCCAACCAAGGGGGCCAGGTACACGGTGTTTCCTCCGACACATTGGTGCGGCTGGCTTCCGGGTTGGAGGCGCGCTGTGTTAAGAAGCAGTACGGCTGGTTGGGTTGTGCTTCGGAGGACGCATGGCTTTCGACCTTCGTCTCTCCCGAGCCCGTACGGGAGTTGTAGCGATGAGACAAGGTAGTAATTACTAGCGATTGGATACCACGAAAATTGGGGAGAAAATGGGATAAAAAAAGAAAAGAAAAAAAGAAAAAAAAGAAAGGTCTTTCAACAGAATCGGCAGAATGAACACACCCCTGATCACCAGCACACGCAGTTCACTTTCATAGCAGCCACATACAAACGGCATCATAATTTCGCTAGTTGTTTAATTCCTTCTCGCATCTACGCACTCTCATCCTCTCACCTTTTCCCTTCCCTTGTGGCCTTAAGTGCACAACACAACAGCTGTCTGTGACCAGGCAAAAAAAAAACTTTCCAAGCCAAACCTTCATACCATAACCGCTACACACAGGCAACATCGTTGTCACCATATTAGCTAACCTCATAGTCAACATAGCGACTAGAAAAAATGCGTTAGTAAACCCGCTACAATCACGCTGTACAGTGTCAGTTCTTGCTGCAAGATCTCTGATATGTTGGAGGTCCTCTGGAAGTCGTCATGATTACGAAAGGGGGCGCGAACCATGAGCCTCCTAGGTTTTGTATTGAAGTCAATGTACTCAGAGGAGGATGGAAAATAGCTGTCCTCTGGCTACACCATGGTGCTACCACAGAGAGTGCCGTTCAGGCTACTGCAGACCATTACAAAAGTGTGTTTTAATCAGTTATTTGGTCAAATGTGAATACATTCAGTAGTTTTATACTTTTTTAATGTTTCACTATTTTTTTTTCTTCTGAAATTTACTGAGTAGGATGGTCCTCCCCTTCCTCCTCCGAGGAGCCTCCACTGACACACACACGTACCCTAAAGACAAAGCCTGCCTGTGGTTGCTTGGCCAGGTCTGCCTCATCCATTCCCTTGCAGGCTGAGGTCACGTACAGGTCTGAATAGTCTATACCCCCGAAACAACATGATGTTGTCTTATCCACCGGTAGCTTCACTGTCTGCAAACGCACCCCTGAGAAGAGGGGGAGGGAAGATGGAAGGAGGGAGAAAAGAGAGAGCGAGGCAGCAGAGAGAGAGATAGAGGGAGAGAGGACAGAGCGAGAAAGGGAGAGAGGGAGAGGGAGGGGGCAGAGTGAGGGGGCAGAGAGATAGAGGGAGGGGGCAGAGAGATAGAGGGAGGGAGCAGAGAGATAGAGGGAGGGGGCAGAGAGATAGAGGGAGGGAGCAGAGAGATAGAGGGAGGGGATAGAGAAGGAGAAAAGGAAAGGGGGGATTGGTGGTTTTTACCTTCATATTATAATATACTGTAACTGTTATGCTCTGACACACATAAGCAGGTACACACACACCTGTCTGTGGGTCAATCTGAATCACTCTGCCTCCATTGTAGCAGGCGACCCAGAGTCTACCGTCTGCGTCAATACACATGCCATCAGGAATCCCCTCCCCCTCCTCCATCTTATACACCATCCGCCGGTTACCTACACACACACACACACACACACACACACACACACACACACACACACACACACACACACACACACACACACACACACACACACACACACACACACACACACACACACACACACACACACACACGTCGATGTATTACAAGGTTTATGTGTGTGTGTGAGCGTGTGTCACTCACTGATACTCCCGGTGTTGATGTCATAGTTGAAGGCTTCCACAGTGTAGGTGAGGCTGTCTATGTAGTAGAAGGTTTATGTGTGTGTGTGAGCGTGTGTCCCTCACTGATACTCCCGGTGTTGATGTCATAGTTGAAGGCTTCCACAGTGTAGGTGAGGCTGTCTATGTAGTAGAAGGTTTATGTGTGTGTGTGAGCGTGTGTCCCTCACTGATACTCCCAGTGTTGATGTCATAGTTGAAGGCTTCCACAGTGTAGGTGAGGCTGTCTATGTAGTAGAAGGTTTTGTGGTCCAGAGACCAGTCCAGACCGTTTGAGATGTCCACCTGGTCAAATAATAAAAATAGCAACATAAAGGATAGCTTCAGTCTCTTTTCATCTAATACCTTATAGGATTAGTCGTTGGTACTGTATATCTCACACTGACACGGAACTGTTTATGCTAGAAACTATCATTGAGAACATTCCACTTCCACCCTTATGTATCACCTGATTGAAATGTTTGACTACAATGTGGTCCTTGTTCAGGGAGAACAGAGAACCCTGCTTCAGCTCTAGAACTGTAGGACGTTCCTCCATCGCCATGGTACCTGACAGAACACAGTTAACAGAACATTACATGGAGCACAAAACAGATGCGGTAGAAGAGAGCTTGATGGATTAACGGATTGTCAAATGAATTGATCTATAAATCTCTACCTGCAAAGAGGCGTCCAGCAGGGTCCACCTTGCCATCATTAAAGCGGTTGTTGGGTTTGTCTTCATCGATGACAGCGATGGTGGAGATGGACTTGGACTCCCAGTCCAGCGCTCCAAAACTCCGTCCCTCTCCGATCACATATCCTCCAGACCGCCGAGGGACCGCACAGCCCACAAACTTCTCTGGGGGGAGGAGTGGGGATTGGAGGAAGAGAAGAGAGGGAAAAGGTGAGGAGAGGGAGCAGGGAGCAGGGAGAGGGACAAGGGGAGTTGGAAACAGGGAGGGTTGTAAAAATAAAAATCCAGAACATGACAGGAGTATAAAGTGTTGCTACTGTAACGGATGGGAAATGGCTAGCTAGTTAGCGGGTGCGCGCTAGTAGCATTTCAATCAGTTACGTCACTTGCTCTGAGACTTAAGTAGTGTTGCCCCTTGCTTTGCAAGGGCCGCGGCTTTTGTGGAGCGATGGGTAACGACGCTTCGTGGTTGACTGTTGTTGATGTGTGCAGAGGGTCCCTGGTTCGCGCCCGTGTCGGGGCGAGGGGACGACGTAAAGTTATACTGTTACATTGATGCTGTTGACCCGGATCACTGGTTGCTGCGGAAAAGGAGGAGGTTGAAAGGGGGGTGAGTGTAACGGATGTGAAATGGCTAGCTAGTTAGCGGGTGCGCGCTAGTAGCATTTCAATCAGTTACGTCACTTGCTCTGAGACTTAAGTAGTGTTGCCCCTTGCTTTGCAAGGGCCGTGGCTTTTGTGGAGCGATGGTTAACGATGCTTCGTGGGCGACTGTTGTTGATGTGTGCAGAGGGTCCCTGGTTCGCGCTCGTGTCGGGGCGAGGGGACGGTTTAAAGTTATACTGTTACACTACCTCATAGCCCAAACAACCTGCACAAAGAACAAACTGGATCTACAAAATAGAAGTTCAATGAAAAAGATCTTTACTGAACCTTAGTTAGTGGTTAAGACATATTCACCCGGGTCACAGCTGCCTTTCTGATTGGTTTACCTGTGGCCACTGTCTCTTTCTGATTGGTTGCTGGGTTCCAGCGGTGGATCTTCTGTCCGGATATGTCCACAAAGAGCAGAGTTCCTTCTTTCTCCTCCCACACTGGCCCTTCACCGATCTCACACCTCTCTTTCACCACACACTCCACCTTCACAGACATGACTAAAGCAATTTGACACACACACACACACACACAGTTATACACAGTAGCCCAGGGGCATCATGCACCCCAAAAATCTGAGAGTAATATTCGTATGCGTAAACATACTGAATTGTAATTGGATGCATTTTACCACCGTATCATACTGCGCTATGATTGGTTAAGACCACACAGGTGGTGAGGTCATCTTCGGTTGATCGTGGTATGAGACACGTGAACATACCAGTTATAGCTAGCTAATAAAGAGCTGTGTTTAGAAATATCCTGTCGTACTGCATGTTATTATTTTGTAGGAAGCGCGCAAAACAAGACACTGAGGGGGGACAAAGTACCCAAGGATGGCTGGGGGAGGACCGGGTCTTTTACATTTACCACTAAAAGTACATCACTTTCGCAACAAACAGTCAAATTGAAGTCTAAAACATCTGGTTTCAAGAAAGTTACTCTTAATATACAATAATGTACAAAACATTAAGAACACCTGCTCTTTCCATGACAGACTGACCAGGTGAATCCAGGTGAAAGATGATCCCTTATTGATGTCACTTGTTAAATCCACTTCAATCAGTGTAGATGAAAGGGAGGAGACTGGTTAAAGAATGATTTTTAAGCCTTGAGACACGGATTGTGTATTTGTGCCAGTGAGAGAGTGAATAGGCAAGACAAAAGATGTTCCGTTGAACAGGGTACTCTGCGAGTTATAGACAGTAGCCTGCCACAGCTGTTGAATTATCTCTAAGGCAGCGAGTGAACTTCTACTTCACTCACTCTTATTTCTCTACGTAGCCCCATATAAATGACTGCACTACACCGACTTGTTTTTACTTTTAGCCAACTGCTGGCTAGGATACTATAACTTGCAACTTTGTTAATGATTTCTCAGAAAACAACACATTGTACAGACACGGCAACATTACCTGTTTTAAACGCCGAAGTCGCCTGAAAAGCTTCTGAATCGCGTGACAGAAAGTGTCTCGCCGCACAGACAGACAAATAAACAGACCATGTGACAGGGGTAGTCCGCTCCCCTGCGGTACCTCTTACTCAACTGAAAAAGCATGCCGTCAGCAAAAAATGCGTCGTAAATTCGGACCATAAATTCCAATTTATACTGTAACATTTCACATGAATCCCCCCTCACATACAGTAGGCCTGTAGTTACGGTATAGCTGTTGAATGTCGTCTAGCCACATTATGCACCTCATTTTCTGACCTGATGCGTTTACATAATAGCCTACATACAATATACCCTGTTGATTGTTACAGAAAGCAACAGTAATTCTGAGTTTCTTGTTTTCTACAGCGGCCTAGTTCCCATAATGTTCCCCATAGGACACCGATCCCATTCCCGAGTACCGTGTTCCCATAATGTTCCCCATAGGACACCGATCCCATTCCCGAGTACCGTGTTCCCATAATGTTCCCCATAGGACACCGATCCAATTCCCGAGTACCGTGTTCCCATAATGTTCCCCATAGGACACCGATCCCATTCCCGAGTACCGTGTTCCCATAATGTTCCCCATAGGACACCCATCCCATTCCCGAGTACCGTGTTCCCATAATGTTCCCCATAGGACACCCATCCCATTCCCGAGTACCGTGTTCCCATAATATTCCCCATAGGACACCCATCCCATTCCCGAGTACCGTGTTCCCATAATATTCCCCATAGGACACCCATCCCATTCCCGAGTACCGTGTTCCCATAATGTTCCCCATAGGACACCGATCCCATTCCCGAGTACCGTGTTCCCATAATGTTCCCCATAGGACACCGATCCCATTCCCGAGTACAGTGTTCCCATAATGTTCCCCATAGGACACCCATCCCATTCCCGAGTACCGTGTTCCCATAATGTTCCCCATAGGACACCCATCCCATTCCCGAGTACCGTGTTCCCATAATGTTCCCCATAGGACACCGATCCCATTCCCGAGTACCGTGTTCCCATAATGTTCCCCATAGGACACCAATCCCATTCCTGAGTACCGTGTTCCCATAATGTTCCCCATAGGACACCCATCCCATTCCTGAGTACCGTGTTCCTCTATCGTTTTGTAGCTCCTTTACAAAGGAATGCATTTATTCAGTGATACAACATGAGACAACTGTCTGCAGTGTGTGAACAACACCAACATGGTTTCATTAATTCAACAGTCACATGATTTGGAGAGGAGAGTCAGTAACACAAGCAGCTTACAGCAGACACTAAATGGGAGCAATCTGTGCTTCTCAATAGTCAAAAGTGATGTTCATACTTCTCTCACTTCCTTCATTTGAACAGATTTGAAAACACAGGATATACAATATGACTGCAATTCATTGTGAATTGAGATGATCTCACTGCATCTCTTGGCTAAAACAGACAGTCGAGAGGCACATTTCTTTCATGACTGGTTAGTATGGGAGTGCTGTTGATATCAGCTTGTGTGAGTGTGTGTGTGTGTGTGTGTGTGTGTGTGTGTGTGTGTGTGTTAGCTTGGAATGTCTTTCTTTCCCAAATCACTCCCCTCCAAACGTGGTTGAAGCAGGACATAGGCTGGAGCTGGGGTGACTGGTGGTTGACGGGTCACTTTTCAACAGCAACAGTTCTTAGTGCGTTTTTGATAGGGCTCACTTTTTCGACAGTGAGATATTTTGTGGTTTGAATAGGATTTCAGGAAGGTCACTTTTTGGCAGCAGTGGATCTGGCTCGGTTGAGTCTCTCCAGCAGGGCTCGGTCTGTGGTGGGAGAACAGCGGGACAGGACAGTGCTGATCTCTCCTTCACTCCTCCTCTCTATAGCTGCCTCGGCTGCCCCCTCCAGATCACTGACAAGGAGAGAGGAGGATAAAGAGAGAGAGAGGAAGAGGAGTTTAGCTTCTGCACACTGACTGACACACACACACACACAAACACAAACTCACCCTATGGCCAGGTGGGCTTTGACCTTTTGCTCTGGGGTCACCTTGGAAACATACTTTTTGGCCTCGTACTTATTGTGTTGTTTCACACACACCTCCACAAAGGGCTAAGAGAGAAAGAGAGAGGTTAGTTACTTAAGTAAAGTAGCCTATTGGATGAATACCATTGTATAAAGGTTATATAAACAACATACTAGATAGCCAATGGGGGACTTCTTGCTCTTGGCAAATTTCTCCATCTCCTCCCAGTCATCCTTCTCTGCCAGAGCGGTCAGCTTCAGCCACCAGTACCTGACCACAGTGACATCATCAATAAAGGACTATACAGTGACGTCATCAAGAAGGGACTACACAGGGACATCATCAATAAGGGACTATACAGTGACAGCAATGTGTCATTTTATCTCATCTTGATTATTGTCCAGTCGTGTGTCCAGTGCTGCAAGGAAAGACCTAGTTAAGCTGCATCTGGCCCAGAACAGAGCGGTACGTCTTGCTCTTCATTGTAATCAGAGGGCTGATATAAATACTATGCATGATAGTCTCTCTTGGATAAGAGTTGAGGAGAGACTGACTGTTTTCTTATAAAAGTAAGAAGTTATGCAATGTCAAATTAGACCATGATAATGTTTTCAAAGTGTTGTCTCATTATTACAGTGTGCTCTCATTATTACAGTGTGGTCTCATTATTACAGTGTGCTCTCATTATTACAGCGTGGTCTCATTATTACAGCGTGCTCTCATTATTACAGCGTGCTCTCATTATTACAGCGTGCTCTCATTATTACAGCGTGCTCTCATTATTACAGCGTGGTCTCATTATTACAGCGTGGTCTCATTATTACAGCGTGCTCTCATTATTACAGCGTGCTCTCATTATTACAGCGTGCTCTCATTATTACAGCGTGCTCTCATTATTACAGCGTGGTCTCATTATTACAGCGTGGTCTCATTATTACAGCGTGGTCTCATTATTACAGCGTGGTCTCATTATTACAGCGTGGTCTCATTATTACAGCGTGGTCTCATTATTACAGCGTGGTCTCATTATTACAGCGTGCTCTCATTATTACAGCGTGCTCTCATTATTACAGCGTGCTCTCATTATTACAGCGTGCTCTCATTATTACAGCGTGGTCTCATTATTACAGCGTGGTCTCATTATTACAGCGTGGTCTCATTATTACAGCGTGGTCTCATTATTACAGCGTGGTCTCATTATTACAGCGTGGTCTCATTATTACAGCGTGGTCTCATTATTACAGCGTGGTCTCATTATTACAGCGTGGTCTCATTATTACAGCGTGGTCTCATTATTACAGCGTGGTCTCATTATTACAGCGTGGTCTCATTATTACAGCGTGGTCTCATTATTACAGCGTGGTCTCATTATTACAGCGTGGTCTCATTATTACAGCGTGGTCTCATTATTACAGCGTGGTCTCATTATTACAGCGTGGTCTCATTATTACAGCGTGGTCTCATTATTACAGCGTGGTCTCATTATTACAGCGTGGTCTCATTATTACAGCGTGGTCTCATTATTACAGCGTGGTCTCATTATTACAGCGTGGTCTCATTATTACAGCGTGGTCTCATTATTACAGCGTGGTCTCATTATTACAGCGTGGTCTCATTATTACAGCGTGGTCTCATTATTACAGCGTGGTCTCATTATTACAGCGTGGTCTCATTATTACAGCGTGCTCTCATTATTACAGCGTGCTCTCATTATTACAGCGTGGTCTCATTATTACAGCGTGGTCTCATTATTACAGCGTGGTCTCATTATTACAGCGTGGTCTCATTATTACAGCGTGGTCTCATTATTACAGCGTGGTCTCATTATTACAGCGTGGTCTCATTATTACAGCGTGGTCTCATTATTACAGCGTGGTCTCATTATTACAGCGTGGTCTCATTATTACAGCGTGGTCTCATTATTACAGCGTGGTCTCATTATTACAGCGTGCTCTCATTATTACAGCGTGCTCTCATTATTACAGTGTGCTCTCATTATTACAGTGTGGTCTCATTATTACAGTGTGCTCTCATTATTACAGTGTGCTCTCATTATTACAGCGTGCTCTCATTATTACAGCGTGGTCTCATTATTACAGCGTGGTCTCATTATTACAGCGTGGTCTCATTATTACAGCGTGGTCTCATTATTACAGCGTGGTCTCATTATTACAGTGTGGTCTCATTATTACAGTGTGGTCTCATTATTACAGTGTGGTCTCATTATTACAGTGTGGTCTCATTATTACAGTGTGGTCTCATTATTACAGTGTGGTCTCATTATTACAGTGTGGTCTCATTATTACAGTGTGGTCTCATTATTACAGTGTGGTCTCATTATTACAGTGTGGTCTCATTATTACAGTGTGGTCTCATTATTACAGTGTGGTCTCATTATTACAGTGTGCTCTCATTATTACAGCGTGCTCTCATTATTACAGCGTGGTCTCATTATTACAGCGTGGTCTCATTATTACAGTGTGGTCTCATTATTACAGTGTGGTCTCATTATTACAGTGTGGTCTCATTATTACAGTGTGCTCTCATTATTACAGTGTGGTCTCATTATTACAGCGTGCTCTCATTATTACAGCGTGGTCTCATTATTACAGTGTGCTCTCATTATTATAGTGTGGTCTCATTATTATAGTGTGGTCTCATTATTATAGTGTTGTCTCATTATTACAGTGTTGTCTCATTATTATAGTGTGGTCTCATTATTATAGTGTGGTCTCATTATTATAGTGTTGTCTCATCTCTCTCCCTCTGGTTTTACACACAGCTCGGACACACACACTTACCCCACCAGACATGCCACCAGGGGTCTTTTCAGTCCCCAGGTCCAGAACAAATTCAAGGAAACGTACAGTATTATATGGAACCATGATTGCATGGAACTCCCATCTCATATAAAACGCAAATGAAGAGCAAACCTGGTTTTAAAAAAACAAATAAAGCAACACCTCACGGCACAACGCCTCTCCCCCATGTGACCTACCTGTTGTGTGTATGTACTGACATGTATGTGGAACTGATAGATACACACACACAGACTACATGTTAATGTTTTTAAATGTACACTACCGTTCAAAAGTTTGGGGTCACTTAGGGGGAAAAAAAGCAATTCTTTTGTCCATTTTAAAATAACAAATTGATCAGAAATAAAGTGTAGACATTGTTAATGTTGTAAATGACTATTGTAGCTGGAAACGGCAGATATTTTATGGAATATCTACATAGGCGTACAGAGGCCCATTATCAGCAACCAACACTCCTGTGTTCCAATGGCACGTTGTGTTAGCTAATACAAGTTTATCATTTTAAAAGGCTATTTGATCATTAGAAAACCCTTTTGCAATTACGTTAGCAAAGCTGAAAACTGTTGTGCTGATTAAAGATGCAATACAACTGGCCTTATTTAGACTATTTGAGTATCTGGAGCATCAGCATTTGTGGGTTCGATTACAGGCACAAAATGTCTAGAAACAAAGAACGTTCTTCTGAAACTCATCAGTCTATTCTTGTTCTGAGAAATGAAGGCTATTCCATGTGAGAAATTGCCAAGAAACTGAAGATCTCGTACAACGCTGTGTAATACTCCCTTCACAGAACAGCGCAAACTGGCTCTAACCAGAATAGAAAGAGATGTGGAAGGCCCCGGTGCACAACTGAGCAAGAGGACAAGTACATTACAGTGTCTAGTTTGAGAAACAGACGCCTCACAAGTCCTCAACTGGCAGCTTCATTAAATAGTACCCGCAAAACACCAGTCTCAACGTCAACAGTGAAGAGGCGACTCCGGGATGCTGGCCTTCTAGGCAGAGTTGCAAAGAAAAAGCCAAATCTTAGACTGGCCAATAAAAATAAAAGATTAAAAGTTGGGCAAAAGAACACAGACACTGGACAGAGGAACTCTGCCTAGAAGGCCAGCGTCCCGGAGTCGCTTCTTCACTGATGACATTGAGACTGGTGTTTTGTGGGTACTACTTAATGAAGCTGCCAGTAATGTCTTTTTCGTTGTGTCGGACCCCAGTATGGATCCTAATAAAATAAAATCAAGAACGGACTACACAGTGACGCCATTGATAAGGTACTACACAGTGACGTCATTGATAAGGTACTACACAGTGACGTCATTGATAAGGTACTACACAGTGACGTCATTGATAAGGTACTACACAGTGACGTCATTGATAAGGTACTACACAGTGACGTGTTCAATATGCGACGACACAGTGACAATATGCCGCGTTCAAAACAACTGGGTACTCACAACTGGGAAATCTCTGACTTCCGAGCGTTCAAGACAACTGGGAACTCACAACTGGGAAATCTCTGACTTCCGAGCGTTCAAGACAACTGGGTACTCACAACTGGGAAATCTCTGACTTCCGAGCGTTCAAGACAACTGGGAACTCACAACTGGGAAATCTCTGACTTCCGAGCGTTCAAGACAACTGGGAACTCACAACTGGGAAATCTCTGACTTCCGAGCGTTCAAGACAACTGGGAACTCACAACTGGGAAATCTCTGACTTCCGAGCGTTCAAGACAACTAAGGGGGGGGGGGGGAGAGAAACAAGCTCCGAATCATTTTGAACGGTCATCCAACTCGGAAACTCTGGCAACTTTGTAGAACTCAAACATTCCGACCTGAAGATCACTGACGTTATGATTTGACCTTGTTTTTTCCCCAGAGTTCCCAGGTGTCTTGAAAGCAGCATAACACACAGCCCTTACCTTTTGTCTGGCACCCTGAAGTCCCTGTAGAGCTGTTCAGCCTGCTTGTGGAAGTTGGAGGTGAGGAGGGCATGCAGAGTCTCCTGGAGAGACAGGCCCAGCAGAGCCTCTCCCTTCTCCTCATCCAGACGCCTCTGGAACCGTAGCAGCTTCATCTCCTCCTCTGTCGCCTGGAGCAGACAGAGACAGAGAGAGACAGAGAGAGACAGAGAGAGACAGACAGAGACAGACAGAGAGAGAGACAGAGAACATAATAATAATAATAATGAGACAACATTTTGAGAACATTGTCATGATCTAATATACATGTTCATTTTTGGTCCAAAGTGCTAATGCTATTCAGAGCCTGGTGAGACCAAATATGCACTTAAAACTGTCTGGGTCTCACCTTGGCTGCAAACTCGTTCCTGGCCTTGTTGTACTCGTCCACAGCACTCTGCAGCAGAGACAGGCGAGCCTCCAGCTTCTTCTCCTTGTAACTGGCCTTGACGTAGAAGTTACCCAGCTCCTGATGGTCATCGTCTTGGTTGAACAGATCCTTCAGTGTGTCCTGTTCCTGGTGCTTACAGAACTAACACACACACATTAAACCACATTTTGTGCGTGTGTACCTGTGTGTAGAGTCTGAGTTGTGTGTGTGTGTGTCTGTGTCTATACCTGTCGGTAGAGGCTCAGGGCTACCGGTTGGTTTCTGAGCGTCATGAAGAAGTCTCCTCTGTTCATCTCGTTCTTCAGGTATGTCACCACCGTGTAAACCAGGTCTGTGTCTCCACTCTCTATAGCTTTACTCAGGGCCAGTTGACTCCTCTTCATCTTCAGTAGCAGGGGGACCTGCTCCCCAGAACGAGGCTCAAACTCCAACAACTAGACCCAGAGAGAGAGGCAAAAATTGTTGGGAGGAGAGGGAGGAGGCAGAGGGAAAGAAAGAAAGAGAGGAGAGGGAGGAGGCAGAGGGAAAGAAAGAAAGGAGAGAGGGTGGTGACAGAGGGAAAGAAAGAGGAGAGGGTGGTGACAGAGGGAAAGAGAGGAGAGGGTGATGACAGAGGGAAAGAGAGGGTGGTGACAGCGGGAAAGAGAGGGTGATGACAGAGGGAAAGAAAGGTGGGAGAGGGAAAGAGAGGGTGGTGACAGCGGGAAAGAGAGGGTGATGACAGAGGGAAAGAAAGGTGGGAGAGGGAAAGAGAGGAGAGGGAAAGAGAGGAGAAAGAAAGAGAGGAGAGGGTGGTGACAGAGGGAAAGAAAGAGAGGAGAGGGTGGTGACAGAGGGAAAGAAAGAGAGGAGAGGGTGGTGGGACAGGGAAAGAGAGGAGAAGGAAAGAGAGGAGAGGGAAAGAGAGGAGAGGGTGGTGACAGCGGGAAAGAGAGGGTGATGACAGAGGGAAAGAAAGGTGGGAGAGGGAAAGAGAGGAGAGGGAAAGAGAGGAGAAAGAAAGAGAGGAGAGGGTGGTGACAGAGGGAAAGAAAGAGAGGAGAGGGTGTTGACAGAGGGAAAGAAAGAGAGGAGAGGGTGGTGACAGAGGGAAAGAAAGAGAGGAGAGGGTGGTGACAGAGGGAAAGAAAGAGAAGAGAGGGTGGTGACAGAGGGAAAGAAAGAAGGGAGAGGGTGGTGACAGAGGGAAAGAAAGAGAGGAGAGGGTGGTGACAGAGGGAAAGAGAGGAGAGGGTGGTGACAGAGGGAAAAAGAGGAGAGGGTGGTGACAGAGGGAAAGAGAGGAGAAGGTGGTGACAGAGGGAAAGAGAGGAGAGGGTGGTGACAGAGGGAAAGAGAGGAGAGGGTGGTGACAGAGGGAAAGAGAGGAGAGGGTGGTGACAGAGGGAAAGAGAGGAGAGGGTGGTGGGAGAGGGAAAGAGAGGAGAGGGTGGTGGGAGAGGGAAAGAGAGGAGAGGGTGGTGGGAGAGGGAAAGAGTATTGTCAAGGTAACATTCCCAATGATAAACCTCTGTGAGCATGTTCAATCCATCCAAATGATGTCTTTTTGATTGCCTCTAATCACTCTCTCTTCTGTTGGAAGCACGTGACGCAGGGTGTGGCTGTCCTTTGATAGTCAGTTCAGGCCTGCTGGTGTGTGTGTGTGTGTACCTTGATGGCCAGTTCCGTCCTGCCACACTCATATGCTCTGGCAGCGATCTCAGAGTAGGAGATTCCTGCTGCCTCACCCAGCTTCACACTGACAGCATGTGCTATGGACTCATCAGGCTCTTCTTTCTGCTGGACCTGAGACACACGTTTTATTTCAATCTCAAGAGGTACAGTCCCAGGAAAACTATCTGCCCCCTTTTTCATTTTACTGAATGTCATCAGACCTTCAACCAAAACCTGATATTAGATAAAAGGAACCTGAGTTCACATATAACTAAAAATATTTTTTTATTTCATTAACAAAGCTATACAACACCCAATGCCCCTGTGTCAAAAAGTAATTGCCCCCTTACACTCAATAACTGGTTGTACCTCCTTCAGCTGCAATGACTCCAACCAAACACTTCCTGTAGTTGATCAGTCTCTCACCTCACTGTGGAGGAATTTTGGCCCACTCTTCCATGCAGAACTGCTTTAACTCAGTGACATTTGTGGGTTTTTAAGCATGAACTGCTTGTTTCAAGTCCTGCCACAACATCTCAATTGGGATTAGGTCTGGACTTTGACTAGGCCATTCGAAAACGTCAAAACATTTTTTTTGTCATTTTCATGTAGACTTGATTGTGTGTGTTGGATCATTGTCTTACTGCATGACCCAGCTGTGCTTCAGCTCCCAGGCGGATGGCCTGACATTCTCCTGTAGAATTCTCTGATACAGAGCAGAATTCATGGTTCCTTCTATTAAGGCAAGTGGTCCAGGTCCTGAGGCAGCAAAGCATCCCCAAACCCTCACACTACCACCACCATGCTGACCGTTGGTATGAGGTTCTTACTGTGAAATGCAGTGTTTGGTTTTCTCCAGACATAATGGGACCCATCTCATCCAAAAAGTGGACTCAAGTTTGACAAAAAGCACCTGGATGATCATCAAGACTCTTGGAAGAATATTCTATGGACAGATGAGTCAAAACTATCACTTTTTTGGTCAAACCAGTTCATGCTTGTTAACACAAGTTACAGCAGTTCTGCATGGAAGAGTGGACCAACATTCCTCCACAGCGACGTGAGAGACTGATCAACAACTACAGGAAGTGTTTGGTTGGAGTCATTGCAGCTAAAGGTGGTAAAACAAGTTATTGAGTGTAAGGGGGCAATTACTTTTTCACACATGGGCATTGGGTGTTGCATAACTTTGTAAACTCAGGTTCCTTTTATCTAATATTAGGTTTTGGTTGAAGATCTGACCAGATTCAGTATCAAAAATATGCAAAAGTAGAGAACATTTGAATGGGGGCAAATAGTTTTCCACAGCACTGTACCTGTTAGAGCATGTTAAGAACATACATGCAGGTAAATGAGCCCTCGGTCTCACCTTGCAGCAGGCCCAGTGCTTAAGAACTCTGCTGACTCCCTGGTACTCTGGCGTTTTCAGATAGCGACAGATCTCAATGGCCAGGGGATACAGCTTACGGTACACCAACCTGTTTAACATACAGAGAGTAAACACACACACACACACCGTGTAAACACACACCCACACACACACACCTGGGGTGTTACCTGTCAATGAGGACCTGAACAGTCATCTGTTTGTACTGTGTGTGTGTGAGGGGGATCCCCACGGTGTAGTCTCGGACAGAGTTGAGAACTTTCAGGTCTCGACACATACTGACAAATGGCTCTGGTGGGTAGTTACTGAGAAAACACTTCCCAAACGACGCAGCCTAGAGGCAGGGAGAGAGGGTGAGGGAGGGAGGGAGAGAGGAATAGAGTGGGGGAGAAAAACATGAATATATCTGTGGACTGACTCATTTTGATCTTCAACTTAGCATGCAGGCATAGATGGGAGAGAGAGAAAAGAAGTGAGAGAGAGAGGAAGACATAGGGAGAGAGAGCGAGCAAGGTAGAGGGAGAGAGAAAGAGTGTGTCTTACCCTGAGCAGTGTTTTCTGGGTCTCTGGTTCATGTTCATAACCGGCAGCCTCCACACACTGTCTCACCGCTTCCCCCAATACACTCTGTTCCTTTATCTCTCTCAGGTACTCATCTGCCTTCTGACTGGACTTCTACACACACACACACACACACACACACACACACACACACACACGTAAAACCATCTCCTCCGATACATGTATCCAGTAAAGTGAAAAGCTCTTACAGTCACACAGCCAGACACAGACGCGTACCTCCCAGACACAGACGCGTACCTCCCAGACACAGACGCGTACCTCCCAGACACAGACGCGTACCTCCCAGACACAGACGCGTACCTCCCAGACACAGACGCGTACCTCCCAGACACAGACGCGTACCTCCCAGACACAGACGCGTACCTCCCAGAGACAGACGCGTACCTCCCAGAGACAGACGCGTACCTCCCAGACACAGACCTCCCAGACACAGACGCGTACCTCCCAGACACAGACGCGTACCTCGTACTCCTTGTGTGCCTCCAGTAGTAAAGCTCCAGGAGCCATGGAGGCGATTTTAAAGATGTCCTGGCAGGCCGAGGGCACCTCCTGCAGCAGCTCATGCCTGGACCCTCCTACGATCCTCACTCCATCCAGCTCTGCTACACACACACTCTCCTCATCCAGAGTGTATCTAAACACTGGTTAAGGCTCCATGAGAGGGCACACATTTGGATCAGTGGCAGATTTTTATTATGTTTGTGTTGATGTCTGCGAACAGAATTGCTAATTGTAAATTTAATGTCATATTGGTAATTGTACCTTTAACAGTAACAAACCAACAGGAACAAGCTAGCTGAGCTAACAGGAACAAGCTAGCTGAGCTAACAGGAACAAGCTAGCTGAGCTAACAGGAACAAGCTAGCTGAGCTAACAAGAACAAGCTAGCTGAGCTAACAAGAACAAGCTAGCTGAGCTAACAGGAACAAGCTAGCTGAGCTAACAGGAACAAGCTAGCTGAGCTAACTTGCATAACTGCTGTGAGCTGAAGGATACTGGATGGTGTCTGTACACTCTCCGGCCACCAGTAGGAGCCTGTCCCACATGATGACCACAGAGGGCTGCTGGCTCTTTGGCCTTCTGCACCAGACCATCTGCTTAGGAGGGGTCCTCACCTTGGTGTCCACCTCACTCAGCTTGTCCTGGGGAACAAACAACAGTCAGTAGCAGACTGCCATAATACACATCTACATTAGACATGTCTGATATACAGGGCTTCTACTGACGATGTAACTTGACAGGAAAAAAACTCTTGGCCCAAAATGGTCAGCACTCCCCACACCAGAGCGATTTACACTCTACGGCTGCCTGGCAACCTAGATAACCTGTGATAAGACTGGTAATGCCTGGATGGGTTGAGGACCACTGGTGTGTATAGACAATAGATAATAATGGAAGCTAGCCACATCATGGAGCCATACAGTATGAGGGATAGTAATCCATGTTACCTTGAGGTTGGCTGAGCCCATCCACAGGTGTCCAGAGTCTGTGAACAGAGCCAGGTACTTATAGCTGAATGACACAGCCATGTTCACGATGCTACAGGCCTGGGGAGAGAGGCCTGGAGGTGTCTGGAACAAACACACACAGTTAGAGGTGAGAGAGCAAGGATGATTAGACATAGTAATGAATAAGTTGTGTGTGTTTGTCTCACCACAGGGGTGCAGGATGTGTTGTCCAGTATGTAGAGGTCAGCTCCGTTGGCCAGCAGCACTTTGGTCTGTCTGTCCTGAGTCAGCACTGCCCAGCAGGAGGGTGCCCCCTGGAGGCCTGTAGGAACAACACACCAATTAATCAATTAAATAGTGAAAAATGTCTCAATTCATTTGGAATTGAGGACTGACAGGATTTCACATACACACACACCTGGGACTTCCGGGAGTCTCCTCAGCTTCAGGTCGTCAATGTTCGTGGCCAGGGTGAAGCGTGAGGCTCCCGTCACTATGGCGACACCGGTTCCGTAGGGCGAGTGGAACACCTTGGCTTCCAGCACCTGGTTTTGAACCACATCCTGTCAAAGACACACACGTCAGGTGGGTGATCATGTTTTTATCATGTTTTTTTGTGTTATGTGTGCTCACGTTGCCCATGCTGAAGTGTCTTTTGAAGGCACCAAACAGGTCGTAGATGAGGACAGTGCCATCCTCCTGGATACACAGCAGGTCATCACACACCGTCCAACCCAGCTGTCTCACTGGGCCACTCTTCCACTGGAGAAACGAGTGCAGGAGAATGGGAGGGACAGACAGAGAAAGAATGAATAAGTGTGTGTGTGTGTGTGTGTGTGTGTGTGTGTGTGTGTGTGTGTGTGTGTGTGTGTGTGTGTGTGTACCGGGAAGCTGGCCATGTTCACGCCTGAGGAAGAGTAGATCTCCAGCTGGGGCCGTGCGCTGGAGGAAGGCCTCTGTGGCTGCCTTAGAAGAGCTGAGAGATGGTGATGAAGGGAAATAGATGGAGGGAGGTATAGAGAGACGGAGAGAGAGTGAGGAACATGCTTCTTTAATTAGCTATGTGGTTATAATACGCATGTTGTAGATTATAAATATTTTGCAACAATGTGAGTTTCTCCAAATTGTGCACGTGATTCTCTCTGCTCCATCATATTGGTGTGTGTGTGTATGTACTCACCGATCGGTCCCCCGTATGGGGCTGCTGCCACCAGGCATTCCTTGAGCCCATCTCTCAAGCTCCATCCCATCTCATACAGCTCGATCTTCCTGTAGAGTGGAAACACACACACACACACACACACACACACACACACACACACACACACACACACACACACACACACACACACACACACACACACACACACACACACACGACAGAGTCAACCTAAATATGAAATATATCTAGCTAGCTAACGTTAGCATTTTGCAAAGATTCTGGTCATGTGAGCAAGCTAACACAACTAGCTAGCTAAAATCTGCTTACCTGTAAAACGCTTCCCCGAGCGGATTCCAGTTTGCCGTTATAAATGCCATGCTTCACCCCGTAAATTATAACCCTGGCATATGGTTTGTATAACTAATTTGGTGGTGTGTGTATTTGTTATTGTTTAGATTCGCCTGTCATCTGACGTTTTGTCGAGAGCAGCCTAGTTCCGGATTTTCTTCTTCTCTTTACGACGACGGAAGAACCCAGTTCATTACCGCCAGTAACTGGTTGGAGACTGCAGTTTGTTTTTAGCCACTGACAATTAGACAGATATTTAACCGGATGTATAAATGTGAAGCATCCTGTTGGCGTTTTCACTCACTACCAAATATGATAGTGAGTAGGAAGCCAAGTGTCCGGCAGTGGGAGAAGCTGGAACGAGATGGATTTTGGCCGACATTTTGCACGTTTTCTCATCGATGAAACATTTGGTCTCAATACAGTTTTCTGTTCCCAAAACTATAATCTGTTACGAACATAGTGGACTAAGTTTTGTAGATTTTACCCTTTGCTAAAGCTGAGAAAAAAATGGCATTGTTTAAAAGGAGTGCAAGGGCGAATTGAGTTCCCGAACGTAAATATTCAAATGCATGCTACAACGCGCCAATAGGATCTCGCTAAATCGTGCTTGGCTTTGCCCATCTCCTTGCTTGTTCTGCCCACTATGACTCATTTGTTCCCATTTCAAATGACGGGCTGTGGTCAATCTTTGTTTTAGATCTTAATTTAGTAGGCAAAGCAAAAATCCAAACTAAACCAGTGGTCGCCAACCAGTGAACTGGCCGAATTCCTAGTCGATCATGAAACATTTCCGGAGAAAAGACAATGATAAAGGCATGCGCTCATTTGTTATGTGTTGTGCTGTTGGCAGTAGGTGCACTTCATTCAGAAGCCCTGCGCACCGGATGGGAAAGTGGTCCCATTTTTAATAATTTAATGAAAAGACAAACTTCGCCTACCCGAGATCTGTGGCTAAATCGAGTGTGCCTACTGTGCTGGCCAATCAGATAGCTCAAATTACTGTGACTACAGCTTCCACGACCAATGCCACAGCAAAGTTTGATACTAGTCAATGTAAGATTTTCAAACTTTTAAGACAATGACCAGAGAGAGACTTTCAGAGAATACAGCAAAGAGCTGCTGTTGTTATGACTGGGTTTTTATTCAACACTACTACAAAACATGATTTTCCCTACTTCCACTGGTTCTGCAGCTGCAATGAACGAGTAGCCCGGCGTTTTCATTATTATTAACAACTCTTCATGTCTATTTTAATATCAAGGAATATTACACTTTCTCTGGTCATAGGAACAACATAAATTTGTTGGCAGATGTGGTATGACTCGAGTTTCACCATCAGGTGGAAGACGGTGTCCCCTCTCTCTGGTCAGACTCACTGGAGGAAAAGGAGAGAGCAGGGACCGTGAGAGGCGGACCCTCTGCTGCTCACTCCTTCGCTGAGACTAATACAGTGTTCAAAACAAGTGTGAAATCTCAGAATTCTGACTGCAGTGCGTCTCAGACTTCTGTTTTACCTCGAATCTGTTTCACCTAATCTCAGACATCCGACTTCACAACTGGGAACTCAGGGAAAAAAATTACCAAGAAAAATCGCTTTGAACAGTCATCCAACTCAGAATTCCAAGTGGGAAACTCGGGCATTTTTGTCGAGCTCCGACTTTCCAAACTGAAGATGACGTCATAATTTTACCTCTTTTTTTTTCAGACTGCCGAGTTGTCTTGAAAGCACCCTTACAGATGCAGGTACCATCAGTCCAGTCATATAAAAAGCAATTCATTTCTGTTTAGCTGTGCCTCACAAGTGCTACACCGACTGATATATTTTGTTATCAAAGGCTGAGTTTTAAATATAATATGATCTGAGAATATCAATATTAGCCGGCCAGGCATATAGCCAATATGCTGTGATAATGGTTCCATGTTTCATGAGCTGAAATAAAAGATCCCTGATATTTTCCATACGCACAAAAAGTTTATTTCGCTCAAATTTGTTTACATCCCTTATTAGTGAGCATTTCTCCTTTGTCAAGATAATCCATCCACCTGACAGGTGTGGCATATCAAGAAGCTGATTAATCAGCATGATGAATACATTTTTACATGTTTTTTATTTAACCTTTATTTAACTATGAAAGTCATTTAAAAACAAATTCTTATTTACAATGATGGCCAAACCCAGGTCAATTGTGCGCTGCCCTATGGGACTCCCAATCACAGCCAGTTGTGATAAAGCCTGGATTTGAACCAGAGTGTCTGTAGTGATTCCCCACTAGGGAGCCCATTTTAATTTAATGATTTCCTTATACGAACTGTAACTCAGTAAAATGGTTGAAATTGTTGCGCGTTGCGTTTATATTTCTGTTCAGTATATTAGGGCTACTGCACAAACCCCATTCATACAGAACATGTTTAGGTCAATGTACATTATTAAGGTCAATGTAAAAAAAAAAGGTAAGTCATGTTTACAAATCTGAGCGGTAGATCTTGTCCTGCTTTTTAACTGCAAAAGTGATCTTGACTCGGCATTGGCGTTTCTTTAAAGTAGGATTAGTCAACATGTTTTTTTTTACACACACACACACACACACACACACACACACACACACACACACATACACACACACACACACACACACACACACACACACACACACACACACACACACACACACACACACACACACACACACACACACACACACACACACACACACACACACAGAGAGAGTTAGAGAAGTCACTACCATAGACAGCCACATCATATTTGGCTTACACTGATTGGACTAAATAGTTTTTTGAATCTTTTAGTTGTCATTGTATTAGACTAAGCAGAGGTGATTTGATGATGTTGAAATGTTGAAGTTGAAATGGTGCCGGAATAGTGGAGGCAGCTCCTATTTTCTTAGCGACTTGTGTTACCTCTCCAGTGTTCTCAATAAATAGTTGTTTAGTAGTCTGTAAATGTCAGAAATATTAACTTGATTGACCATGCTGGCTTGGCTTCCCCAGTGATTTTATTCACGCACCGCTATTGCCCAGCACCTAGCGACCTCGTCAAGAGGTTCGTACATCTTCGTGTAATGGTTAAGGTGTTGTCTTGACAGTCGCTGTACCTGGGTTTGAGTCCTGGTCTGGGCTACCCCTGAAATTGTTACACTGGTGTCAGAAGTGGGATGATGCCTGTGAAGCCATCGTTGATGCGGGTATATGGGAGAGACTTGGTATAGAGAAGCATAGCGACCTTACTTCAACACCTAGCAACCTCTTCAAGCGGTTTGGAATGGCATAACAGTTAAGGTGTTGTCTTGACAGTCGACTGGACTCGTGTTTCAATTCCCGGTCGGGGCTACCCCTCGAAATTGCTTCAATACGTTCGAGTTTAACCTAATTTGACCAGGTCTGATGCTCAGATTGTCACACCCTGATCAGTTTCACCTGTACTCATTATTGTCTCCACCCCCTCCAGGTGTCGCTTGTTTTCCCCAGTGTATTTACCCCTGTGTTTCCTGTCTTTCTGTGCTAGTTCGTCTTGTATGTTTCCAAGTCAACCAGCGTTTTCCCCGTTCTCCTGCTTTTTGCATTCTCCTTTTTCTAGCCCTCCTGGTTTTGACCCTTGCCCGTTTCTGGACTTTGTATCCGCCTGCCTTGACCACGAGCCTGTCTGCCATTCTGTACCTTCTGGACTCTGATCTGGTTTTGACCTTTTTGCCTGTCCACGACCATTCTCTTGCCTAACCCTTTGGTTTAATAAACATTGTAAGACTCCAACCACCTGCCTCCTGTGTCTGCGTTTGGGTCTCGCCTTGTGCCTTGATACAGTGCTTTGAATAGGAGAACATTTGGCTATCTACTAGACAGCCTGTTACGATAGCCTGTTACAGTTTGTTGAGATGCGTGCATGCATGCCATTGTCGTGGCAATTCTACACAGGGACACCCAAAGTCAATCTTAAATGAAACATTGTTTATTAACAGCTAACTGGAGAGGTTCCAACTTGATGCACCATAGTGCACGTCTGTCAGGAGCTCTTTTGGGACAGTCCCGTTAGATCTCTTATATACTGCTTACAGACACGTTACATAGGCATGATTTTGCTTATCATTCATAATTAATTCATCATTAACGTTTGGTTTATGTATGTGACAGACCAATACCTCACAAGGCTTCTTCTCTCCAAGCTGAAACCTTGAAACTGAGATATCCTTTTGTTCTCAAAACAATGTTCAGGGCATACTGCCAAATTGCAGACACTGATAATGAGGATTCAGTCACTTGCGTGAACACATAAACTGCTTATTAGAAAAGCACAAACAGAACACAGAAATTGGTTATTAGAAAAGCACAAACATAACATTTTCCATCACACCATCAGAGTGGAAGGTAGGCCTCAAGGCCTGGAGCACATGCAAATAGCACTCGATCATATGGCTCAAATTCAAGGTGTGTATTTTACTACTTGAACTGGAAATATTACGCACTGTGGCTGTAATGGACAGGACAACCAATAGCTGTCTAATTTGTAGTCTATATGTCCATAATCTAGCCTAATCCAAATAAACTAATCCCCAACAGGATGAAATAAAGAGAGAGGAGGAGGACAGTTTCAATGTTTTTATTTAGAATTCTAACGATTCTGGAGATAGATTATTTTTTTTATATAAGAGCAAGAAACATGACAATCACAGTTTTAACAATCTGGACAATATATTGAAGAGGAGTTTCTTTGGCACCAGTGAAATAAGAGAAGACTGCATAGGCTACTTCACTAACACTTTACTTGAAGCTGACAGATATACAATAATTCATTATTACCTGTTGTACATTATGTATGAACCAGGGGAGGCTGCTGAGGGGGGGACGACCGATTGTAATGGCTGGAACGAAGTGAACTGAAACCATGTGTTTGATGTATTTGATACAAATGCACTTATTCTGCTCGAGCCATTACCAGGAGCCCGTCCTCCCCAATTAAGGTGCCACCACCCTGTGGTATGAACCCTTATAATGTTTTATTATCAACTGTTGCCATGCTATATCTCTCTATGTTTTCTATACATTCACTGAGAGATGATACAGTACTAAGATATTCGAGGGTCATGAATGATGATACCTACAGATTGTACATCAAATAATGTGATATAACCAAAGATTTTTGGTATCCATTACTGGGAGTTACAGACTTGCCTATACAAAACGCTGCTATAGATTCTTCAATTAACCCGGTATTGGCGATACTCTCTTTGTTCTCGATTCTGGAAAGCAGTTATCTTATAAATGTCCATGTCCA
This sequence comes from Salvelinus fontinalis, assembly GCF_029448725.1. Taxonomy (NCBI): domain Eukaryota; kingdom Metazoa; phylum Chordata; class Actinopteri; order Salmoniformes; family Salmonidae; genus Salvelinus; species Salvelinus fontinalis. The sequence goes on from NW_026600283.1 coordinate 460,657, forward strand.
GTGGCATGTGGTTGTACAAACAGCAGAGAAACCTCAGAATGATAGTAAATCCATGTTTTGTATCAATGTGTGTAGAGCTTTGTATTAACGTGACACACTGTCTGGCCGCGGCCGCTTCGCATAGAAATTACTAGTTCTGTCAAAGATGCTGGAAAATTCTAGATGTCCGACAGCTAAGATGGCGAGGATCCTCCTTGCGCGGTACAAAACATGGATTTACTGTCTGAGTTTTCAGTGTTTTTTGTAGAACCACCTGCCACTGGATAGAAACATTTCTAAAATAACTGTTTCCCAGAATGGAGATGGAAGACAGTATCGCCAATACCAGGTTAGTTGAAAAATATATGGCGGTGTTTTCTCTAGGCAAACCTGTAACGGACAGTAATAGATACCAAAACTCAAAACTCTATCTGTAGCTAATATTATGACAAGTGTTGTACTGATTGGCTTGAATTGTATATATTAGGTCAAGCAAAGTTAGCATCTTACATACACAAGTATACGTTTAGGTTTAAACTTTAAGCAGAAGCATAAGAAGATAATTATACCTTTTAGCAACTTCATCATCCTCTTTCACATGTGAAACAGAAATCTGCCCCTGACACACACACACACACACACACACACACACACACACACACACACACACACACACACACACACACACACACACACACACACACACACACACACACACACACACACACACACACACACACACACACACACACACACACACACACACAAATGCAAGCACATACATTGCACACAATGACATACAGAAAGACACACAGAAATGAAGAAGTTTTTTAGAGGATGATGGACAGAGTGTGGGAGTGGGAGTGGGGAAGTATGTTAGGGAATAGTTATATGTGTATTTATTTTGTGTGTGTGTGTTTTAGGGGACTTTGACAGCTGGGCTCCTATTCCACAAGTCTCTCCTCCTTCTCTTACTCCTCTTCCTTCTCCTCCACCTCTTTCTACACTTCCTTCTCTCCTTCCTTCTCCTACTCTTTCTCCCTCTGCACCTTTTCCTCCCTGTCTTCCTCATCGAAGGGCGAGATAGAGTGGAAGGCATCATGTGGGAGCGTGGCAGAGAGAGCGTACTCCTCGCTCCCTCCCTCCGTCATAACCGACAGATCCACATCTGCCTCAGGAACGTGTGATTCTAGGAATGGTTTGGAATCAGAAAAACCGTTGGAATCTGGAATTTCGTCAGATTCTGGAACTTCACTGACAGCCACCTCTTCCATCTCCAAAGCCTCAGCCTTGGACTCCTCCAGCCCTGGAGCCAGTTGGGAGTGCACCTCGGTGAAGAGGACCTCCTCATCAGGGTTGGCCAGCGGGGAGATCTCGATGGAGGCCACGGCAGTAGGCGAAACCCCGGTCTGGGATGAGGCCTCCACCTCTGCTTCAGCTTCAGGTTGGCCCTCAGACTTACGATTCTGTTACAGCAGGACGTAGTCATGTCAGATGAATCCACAACAGTGTGAGTGTTTGTGTGTATGTGTGTGTGTGTGTGTGTACTGACCTTCTTGATGCTGAACGTGAGAGGGGACACTTTGAAGGAGGAGCTCTTTGGGTGGTTGGGTGTCAGGCTCTTCTTCATCTTCTCTCGTTTCTCCTGTGACACAATCTTGTTCATCTTCTTCTCTATATTCGCTTTGGAGAAGGCCCTCTTCAGACTGTCCACCTGCAATACATTGTACAATAACATGCAGTCAGTACATAGCAGGAAATCTCCTAACCCTTACCCCTAACCTCCGACCCCTGATCTTAAGCTCTGCAATACATCAATAGTCAGCATTGAAAACGCCACATGGCCACAGAACATGACCTTGACCCCTAACCTCTCACCCATAGACTTTGACCCCTAACGCCGGTTTTCTCCATCACTCACCTTCTTTAGACTGGAGCGTTTAAACTTATCCGTGCGGGATTTGTCTGTGTGCTCTCCGGCCAGCTCGTATACGCCATCTCCCACCTCGTCCAGGTCCGCCTCCAGCCCTACGTCCTCGTCCGAGGATAGGTCGATGGTGTGAAGCCCCTCCTCCGTGGAGCGGTTGGCGTCGATGACGGCAGTGGGCTCCTCCCCCTCCTCAGCTTCACGGGGGAAAGGAACAGTATCCTTGACAAACACACTGGTTGGGATTTCATTCTCCTCCTACAGAGAGAGCGAAGGAAGAGGGAGGGAGAAGGAGAAGAGGGAGGAAGGTAGATGAGAAAGAGAATGAGAGGGTGTAAAAAGGAAAGTGTATGAAGAAGTTAGAGAAAGGAACTAATGAACTGTACGTTCATCATTCAAAACAGATGTGGTGTGTTGCTATATTTAATTATCTTTATTAATAGCTAATAGTTTAGGAGCGGGTCACATTTATACTACCGTTCAAAAGTTTGGGGTAACTTAGGAATATCTCAACGTCAACAGTGAAGAGGCGACTCCGGGATGCTGGCCTTCTAAGCAGAGTTCTTCTGTCCAGTGTCTGTGTTCTTTTGCCCATCTTAATATTTTATTTTTATTGGCCAGTCTGAGATATGTCTTTTTCATTGCAACTCTGCCTAGAAGGCCATCCCGGATCCTGTTGACATTGAGACTAGTGTTTTGCGGGTATTATTTAATGAAGCTGCCAGTTGAGGACTTGTGAGGCGTCTGTTTCTCAAACTAGACACTCTAATGTACTTGTCCTCTTGCTCAGTTGTGCACCGGGGCCTCCCACATCTCTTTCTATTCTGGTTAGAGCCAGTTTGCGCTGTTCTGTGAAGGGAGTAGTATACAGTGTTGTACGAGATCTTCAGTTTCTTGGCAATTTCTCACATGGAATAGCCTTCATTTCTCAGAACAAGAATAGACTGACGAGTTTCAGAAGAACGTTCTTTGTTTCTGGCCATTTTGAGCCATAACAGAACCTTGTGATTTTTTTACACTACTTATTAGTTTCCACCCAACGTCAATATTATCAAGCCTGTAAGACTGAGTAAGTGGTTAAGTGGTATCTTAAAGGGAAAGTTCCGCTTGTTAAGTTTTTTCCCATTCTTTTGGGATTGAGGCCAGGAGATTTTTCATTTCAAAATTGTTGTCATTTAAGCTAGAGCGACTTACAGGAGCAATTAGGGTAAAGTGCCTTGCTGAAGGGCACATCTACAGATTTTTCACCTAGTCAGCTCAGGGATTCGAACCAGCGATCTTTCGGTTATAGATATATATATATATATATATATATACATGAAAACGTTGAAACCCTTCTGTGGTGACGTGTGGTGGTGGGAAACTGCATAGGCCTATTAACTTTGAAAACCTTCTCTGGTGACGTGTGGTGGTGGGAAACTGCATAGGCCTATTAACTTTGAAAACCTTCTGTGGTGGCATGTGGTGGTGGGAAACTACATAGGCCTATTGAGTTATGGAATCAATGGATTTGTGTAAACGTTATTTCCAAACCATGAACACATACCATCTACATACAGTCACTAATCATTGTTACATTCCTAATGACATTTCACAAAATGGCCGACACAACACACACACACACACACGCACACACACACGGGAAGGATGCACACACAGTGTTGTTGGGCCCAGGCTGGAAACACAGTCCAGCCGTGATGATACAGGTACAGTGGCTGGGGGGGGTTGTTCTGCTGGAAACTTTGTCACAAAGATATCATGTAGCGCTACATTAAAGAAGGACACACAAGGTTGCTGGGAACAATCATAAAGGCAGAGGAATGTCGAAAAAGAGGGGAAGGAAGCCAAGGCAACACACACACACACATGCACACACACACACGCACACAGGGGAGGGAAGCCAAGGCGAGGCAGCACTCAGAGTTTCCACCAAATGCTGGACATGGGCCAAACCCTGAGAGGAGGAGAGAGAAGAAGAGGGAGGGAAGGGAGCGAGGGAAGGGAGGAGAGAGAAAGGAGAGAGGGAAGGAAAGGAGAGAGAAAGGAGAGAGGGAAGGGAGGAGAGAAGAGAGAGAGGGAGGGAAAGGAGAGAGGAGGAGAGAGGGAGGGAAAGGAGAGAGGGAGGAGTGAGAAAGGAGAGACAAGGGAGAGAGAAGAGGAGAGACACATGCACACGAATGTACACACACACCCTGGAGAACATCTGTCTTCCTCAGGCATCACAACCCAAACTCAGATGACAAAGTATTATTCTCTGCACATTTGACATTAACAACAATTACTCTGGACACACACACACACACACACACACACACACACACACACACACACGCACACACACACACACACGCACACACGCAAAATGCAGTAGGGAGTTGTGGAGGAAATGCAACGTCTGTTTTTGCGAGATAAAGTTCAGTTCTGACACACTCCGCAGACTGGAAAAGTCTATCTTGTGAAGTGAGTAATGGTCATGGAATTGACTCTTGACTCTCCTCTCTGAAAAGGTATCCAGTACTGTATATATCCCAGTTCTCTTATACCAGAACCATAGGCCTATACAGTGCATAGAAAGTTTACAACTCAGAATGTTCCATAGTATCTGTGGGTATACGTTTGTCCTTGCACACACACGCACGCACACACACATACAAACCTGCTTCCCCCTTCACCAAGGAATTTCCTGATGAGATGAACAAAAATGTCCCACTCGGCTCAAAGGAATGCATTCACCTTTAGGCTAGCGTTAGCTATGGTACCTTTTGCTTTCTTTAGCTACCCTTAGCTTATTTAGTTACCCTTAGCTTATTTATCTTCATTCAGCTACATTTAGCTGTTACCTTTAGATTCATTTAGCTACCCTTAGCTTATTTATCTTCATTCAGCTACATTTAGCTGTTACCTTTAGATTCATTTAGCTACCCGTAGCCTTATTTAGCTTCCCTCAGATCCATTTAGCTGCTACCCTTAGCTTCATTTAATTGCTACCCTCATCTTCACTTAACTACCCTCATCTTCATTTAGCTACCCTTAGCTTAATTTAGCAACCCGTAGCTTAATTTAGCTACCCTTAGCTTATTTTGCTTCCCTTTGTTTATTTAGCTTCCCTTAGCTACATTTCATTTAGCTGCCTTTAGCTGCTACTCTTAGCCTTACCTTCAGCTGTAACTTTTGTGTTTTAGCAAGCTCCCATAGCTACTGTAAGAGTCTAGGATACTGGAGACACCGGTCAGTGATCTTCAGGTCAGAGAAGTTGGAGCTCTAGGATGATCCCAGAGATTCCGAGTTGGAATTCCGAGTTGGATGACCGTTTTCCCTTGAAGTTCCAGTATTCTTGAACACACTGATTCAGATGTCGAAGATTTCCAAGTTCCAAGTTCACAGATACACACAACATCAACAATATCTACAACCGATCAATCACTCAACAGTCTGACAGAAGCGAAATTGGCAAGCCAAGCCAAGCCAAGGTGTTCCATGATATTAAGTAATAGCATACAGTAGCTTAGCATTATCAGAGTTCTGTTACTGTAATTTAGCTAACTTCAGTTGGAAACCTGTTATTCTTGTGTTAAATGTGTCAACACCTACACAAGTCAAAACATGTTGTACCAATGAAACACAGACGTACATTTTGCCAATGCAGCTGCCACCAAGATGCTAATTACATCAAGAGACATTTTGAGAGTAGGAGAGAGAGAGAGAGAGAGAGTAGGGGAGAGAGAGAGAGAGAGAGTAGGGGGAGAGAGAGAAAGAGTGTAGGGGAGAGAGAGGGAGTGTTTTGCTTTCCTCTAGGTTTCCCTGTGTTGCCTATAAGGAGTGGTTCCTCCAGTGAACACATGCATGACAGACCTGCTACTGTTACCTCACTGTACCAGTCAGAGTCAAGGTACAGTACCTCCTCCCTAGCTAAGAGGAGTGAGAGAGCCCAGATGTCCGCCTGCCTAACAGTGTGTTTGTGTTAAAGCGGGGTGAGTGTGTGTGTGTTGTCATCTGTATCAGCATATTATTGCCTTGTGCTATTACCAATGTAATGCATCCATCACATTAATATAACTGGGCCTATGGACTGGAGAGACGTTACTTGTTGAGCACAGAGACACACACACCTACACATGTTAATCTGTCACACATTCCAGTGTCTGGTCCTCAGCACAGTTGATAGAAAACAGCTGTTATGTGCTCAACACATTGATTGAGTATTGGTTGGTGTGTGTGTGTGTGTGTGTGTGTGTGTGTGTGTGTGTGTGTGTGTGTGTGTGTGTGTGTGTGTGTGTGTGTGTGCGTGCGTGCGCGTGCGTGTGTGTGTGTGCGTGTGCCTGTGTGTGTGTGTGTGTGTGCCTGTGCGTGTGTGTGTGTGATGAGAAAGATGTGAGCGAAGGAGGAGTAGAGGTGGAGAGTACATTCTTTAAAGAAAAGGTTCCAAAAGGGTTCTTTGGCTGTCCCCCATAGGATAACTATTTTTGGTTCCAGGTAGAACTATTTTGGGTTCTATGTAGAACTCTCTGTGTAAAGGGTTCTACGTGGAACTCAAAAGGGTTCTACCTGGAACCAAAAAGGGTTATTCAAAGCGTTCTCCTATGGGGACAGCTGAAGAACCCTTTTATTAAGTTCTTAGATAGCACCTTTTTATCTCAGAGTGTAGAGAGAGAGAGTAGTGGTCAACAATCCTACTAGCCTTTGAACTACCACTACCACTTAGAAAGAGAGCAAGACAGAGAGAAAGGGAGAGGGGGAGAGAGAGTCCTGCCAAGCTCTCTATCAGCCAGGTCACGAGACCAACACAATGACAGCTTTTGTATCTCACTGTGTGTGGGTGTGTCCATAGCTCTGCTTTGTATGTGCAGATAGTGATAATAATGTACTCTATTACAGAGAAAGAGAGGGGGGGGGGCAGACAGAGAGAGAGAGAGACAGAGAGAGAAAGAGAGAGACAGTGAGAGAGAGAGAGAGAGAGAGAGAGAAAGATAGAGAGAGAGAGAGGGGGGGGC
>NW_026600283.1:469799-472299 GCF_029448725.1 Salvelinus fontinalis
AGAGAGAGGGGAATGCGAGTGGGAGAGATAGAGGGAGAGGGGGATAGAAACAGAGGGAGAAAGAGAGGGGGAAAGAGAGTGGGAGAGATAGGGCGAGAGGGGGAAAGAGAGAGAGAGGGAGAGAGAGGGGGAAAGAGAGTGGGAGAGATAGGGGGAGAGGGGGAAAGAGAGAGAGAGGGAGAGAGAGAGGGGGGAAGAAAGTGGGAGAGATAGGGGGAGAGGGGGAAAGAAAGAGAGAGGGAGAGAGAGGGGTAAAGAGAGTGAGAGAGATAGGGGAGAGGGGGGAAGAGAGAGAGAGGGAGAGAGAGGGGGAAAGAGAGAGAGAGGGAGAAAATGAGGAGAGACAGAGAGAAAGAGAGCACTAAGTAGAATAACTTGAGTTTACCAGACTGACTTTACCAGACTGAGTTTACCAGACTGAGTTTACCATACTGAGTTTACTAGACTGAGTTTACCGGACTGAGTTACTAGACTGAGTTTACCAGACTGAGTTACTAGACTGAGTTACTAGACTGAGTTTACCAGACTGAGTTTACCATACTGAGTTTACCATACTGAGTTTACCAGACTGAGTTTACCATACTAAGTTTACCATACTGAGTTTACTAGACTGAGTTTACCAGACTGAGTTACCAGACTGAGTTTACCATACTGAGTTTACTAGACTGAGTTTACCATACTGAGTTTACCATACTGAGTACTAGACTGTGTTTACCATACTGAGTTTACCAGACTGAGTTACCAGACTGAGTTACCAGACTGAGTTACCAGACTGAGTTTACCAGACTGAGTTACCAGACTGAGTTACCAGACTGAGTTTACCAGACTGAGTTACTAGACTGAGTTACCAGACTGAGTTTACCAGACTGAGTTACCAGACTGAGTTACCAGACTGAGTTTACCAGACTGAGTTACCAGACTGAGTTACCAGACTGAGTTACCAGACTGAGTTACCAGACTGAGTTTACCAGACTGAGTTACTAGACTGAGTTACCAGACTGAGTTTACCAGACTGAGTTTACCAGACTGAGTTTACCAGACTGAGTTACCAGACTGAGTTACCAGACTGAGTTTACCAGACTGAGTTACCAGACTGAGTTACCAGACTGAGTTTACCAGACTGAGTTACTAGACTGAGTTACCAGACTCAGTTTACCAGACTGAGTTTACCATACTGAGTTTACTAGACTGAGTTTACCATACTGAGTTTACCAGACTGAGTTTACTAGACTGAGTTTACCATACTGAGTTTACCATACTGAGTTTACCAGACTGAGTTTATCATACTAAGTTTACCATACTGAGTTTACTAGACTGAGTTTACCAGACTGAGTTACCAGACTGAGTTTACCATACTGAGTTTACTAGACTGAGTTTACCATACTGAGTTTACCATACTGAGTACTAGACTGTGTTTACCATACTGAGTTTACCAGACTGAGTTTACCAGACTGAGTTACCAGACTGAGTTACCAGACTGAGTTTACCAGACTGAGTTACCAGACTGAGTTACCAGACTGAGTTTACCAGACTGAGTTACTAGACTGAGTTTACCAGACTGAGTTTACTAGACTGAGTTTACCAGACTGAGTTTACCAGACTGAGTTTACCAGACTGAGTTTACCAGACTGAGTTTACCAGACTGAGTTTACCAGACTGAGTTACCAGACTGAGTTACCAGACTGAGTTTACCATACTGAGTTACTAGACTGAGTTACCAGACTCAGTTTACCAGACTGAGTTTACCAGACTGAGTTACCAGACTGAGTTACCAGACTGAGTTTACCATACTGAGTTTACTAGACTGAGTTTACCAGACTGAGTTTACCAGACTGAGTTTACCAGACTGAGTTTACCAGACTGAGTTACCAGACTGAGTTACCAGACTGAGTTACCAGACTGAGTTTACCAGACTGAGTTACTAGACTGAGTTACCAGACTCAGTTTACCAGACTGAGTTTACCATACTGAGTTTACTAGACTGAGTTTACCATACTGAGTTTACCAGGCTGAGTTCCAGACTGAGTTTACCAGACTGAGTTTACTAGACTGAGTTACCAGACTGAGTTACCAGACTGAGTTACTAGACTGAGTTACCAGACTGAGTTTACTAGACTGTTGGAAGAACACTATTCGTGACTGATGGCTCATTGTACTGTAGGAGACACTGAAACATCATACCACAGATGCTGCCGGAGGTTATCATAGCCTATAGTCTATTCTATTAATAACAGAGGAGGGAGTGGGAGGGAGGGAGGGTAGATGAGAGAGACAGAGGGAGAGGGGTTGAGTGTGAGAGACAGAGAAAGAGAGAGAGAAAGAGGGAGAGAGTGAGAGAGAGTTGCTAAAGTGAAGGAATGTGTATATCTGTTCCAAAGGTACTGTTTATGCAAGACCAGTGTGTGTGTGTGTGTGTGTGTGTGTGTGTGTGTGTGTGTGTGTGTGTGTGTGTGTGTGTGTGTGTGTGTGTGTGTGTGTGTGTGTGTGTGTGTGTGTGTGT
>NW_026600283.1:477299-503249 GCF_029448725.1 Salvelinus fontinalis
GAAGAGAGGAGGGGAGGAGGGAAGGAGGGGAGGAAGAGAGGAGGGGAGGAGGGAAGGAGGGGAGGAAGAGAGGAGGGGAGGAGGGAAGGAGGGGAGGAAGAGAGGAGGGAAGCAGGGAAGGAGGGAAGCAGGAAATGAGTGAATGATGGGAGGAGGGAAGGAGGGGAGGAGGGAAGCAGGGAAGGAGGGGAGGAAGAGAGGAGGGAAGGAGGGGAGGAGGGAAGGAGGGGAGGAGGGAAGGAGGGAAGGAGGGGAGGAGGGAAGCAGGGAAGGAGGGAATGAGGGGAGGAGGGGAGGGGGAGAAAGAGAGGAGGGAAGGAGGGAAGGAGGGGAGGAGGGGAGGAGGGAAGCAGGGAAGGAGGGGAGGAGGGAAGCAGGGAAGGAGGGAAGCAGGGAAGGAGGGGAGGAAGTTAAAGTTCAGATAAACAAGAACATCTGTGCTGAGCCTCGAGGCTGCTGGGAGAAGAGGACAACATTATAACTGGCATGGGGGAGAAGGAGAGGGGAGGGGAGGGGAGGGGAGGTGGGAGGAGGAGAGGAGAGGGGAGGAGGAGGAGAGGAGAGGGTAGGGGAGGTGAAGGAAGGAGGGCAGTAAGAAGGATATAGGATGTATGGAAGGATGTATGGAAAGGAATGGTAGGAATACCAAGGTAAGGGGTGAGGTGGAGGGAGCAGAGGAGAGAGGATGGGTGGGTGGATTACAGAAAACAGGCTGCGGAGTGAACTAGGAAGTTGCTTGCTCCAATGTCAGGAACACAGCTGTGTGTGTGTGTGTGTGTGTGTGTGTGTGTGTGTGTGTGTGTGTGTGTGTGTGTGTGTGTGTGTGTGTGTGTGTGTGTGTGTGTGTGTGTGTGTGTGTGTGTGTTGTGTCAGGAATGCCAGGAATTCCCAACATGACCCTCCTACGACTATCGCTGCAGTTCTCACCCTCACCTGAGTTTACACAGGACCCTGTAATAGGGTTACACATACACCACACACACACACACACACACACACACACACACACACACACACACACACACACACACACACACACACACACACACACACACACACACACACACACACACACACACACACACACACACACACACACACACACACACACACACACACACACACCACACACATACGCAGCAAACATGAACACAGAGAAGAACATGCAAACACACACTTAGAAGCCTAAGTGTTGTTGTTCAATAGTTTACTCCAATTAGAGGAAGGGTGGTAGGGTTAGTGGAAAAGAATAAAGGAAACTATATATATATATGCATATATTTTATATGTGTGTATGTATATATATATATATATATATATATTTACAAACAAATATATTGGGGATTGTTGGTGTGGGGGTGCTGTGATGGTGACACTGTCGATGATTTATTTAGAATTCAAGTCACACTTAACCAGCATGGCTACCACAGCATTTTGCAGCGATACGCCATCCCATCTGGTTTGCGCTTAGTGAGACTATCATTTGTTTTTCAACAGGACAATGACCCAAAACCTCCAGGCTGTGTAAGGGCTGTTTGACCAGGAAAGAGAGTGATGGAGTGCTGCATCAGATGATCTGACCTCCACAATCCCCCGACCTCAACCAAATTGAGATGGTTTGGGATAAGTCGGAACGCTGAGTGATAGAAAAGCAGCCAACAAGTGCTCAGCATATGTGGGAACTCCTTCAAGACTGTTGGTAAAGCATTCCAGGTGAAGCTGGTTTAGAGAATGCCAAGAGTGGACAAAGCTGTTATCAATGTAAAGGGTAGCTACTTTGAAGAATCTCAAATATAATATATATTTTGCTTTGCTTAAAACAATACATGATTCCACATGTATTATTTTGATTTCTTCACTATTATTCTACAATGTAGAAAATAGTAAAAATAAAGAAAAACCCTGGAATGAGTAGGTGAGTCTAAACGTTTGACTGGTAATGTATATATATATATATATTTAGGAAATTTAGCAGGCTAACTCCTTGATCCTGCTTTTTTTCATACAAGCATTTCGCTACACCCACAACAACATCTGCTAAACACTTGTATGTGACCAATACAATCTGATTTAATTTGATTTGATCTTGATCTTCTAATCGACCTGGCCGGGGTATCCTGGAAGGATATTGATCTCATCCTGTCAGTAGAGGATGCCTGGTTATTTTTTTTAAATGCCTTCCCACCATCTTAAATAAGCATGCCCCATTCAAGAAATTTAGAACCAGGAACAGATATAGCACTTGGTTCTCTCCAGACCTGACTGCCCTTAACCAACACAAAAACATCCTATGGCGTTCTGCATTAGCATCGAATAGCCCCCGTGATTTGCAACTTTTCAGGGAAGCTAGAAACCAATATACACACGCAGTTAGAAAAGCCAAGGCTAGCTTTTTCAAGCAGAAATTTGCTTCCTGCAACACAAACTCAAAAAAGTTCTGGGACACTGTAAAGTGTCACCCCCCACAGCAACTCGCCCAAGCCTTCCCCATTTCTCCTTCTCCCAAATCCAGTCAGCTGATGTTCTGAAAGAGCTGCAAAATCTGGACCCCTACAAATCAGCCGGGCTAGACAATCTGGACCCTTTCTTTCTAAAATGATCTGCCTAAATTGTTGCAACCCCTATTACTAGCCTGTTCAACCTCTCTTTCGTGTCGTCTGAGATTCCCAAAGATTGGAAAGCAGCTGCGGTCATCCCCCTCTTCAATGGGGGGGACACTCTTGACCCAAACTGCTACAGACCTATATCTATCCTATCCTACCATGCCTTTCTAAGGTATTCGAAAGCGAAGTCAACAAACAGATTACAGACCATTTCGAATCCCACCATACCTTCTCCACTATGCAATCTGGTTTCAGAGCTGGTCATGGGTGTACCTCAGCCACGCTCAAGGTCCTAAACGATATCTTAACCGCCATCGATAAGAAACAATACTGTGCAGCCGTGTTCATTGATCTGGCCAAGGCTTTCGACTCTGTCAATCACCACATCCTCATCGGCAGACACGATAGCCTTGGTTTCTCAAATGGTTGCCTCTCCTGGTTCACCAACTACTTCTCTGATCGAGTTCAGTGTGTCAAATCGGAGGGCCTGTTGTCCAGGCCTCTGATAGTCTCTATGGGGTGCCACAGGGTTCAATTCTTGGACCGACTCTCTTCTCTGTATACATCAATGATGTCGCTCTTGCTGCTGGTGAGTCTCTGATCCACCTCTACGCAGACGACACCATTCTGTATACTTCTGGCCCTTCTTTGGACACTGTGTTAACAACCCTCCAGACGAGCTTCAATGCCATACAACTCCTTCCGTGGCCTCCAATTGCTCTTAAATACAAGTTAAACTAAATGCATGCTCTTCAACCGATCGCTGCCTGCACCTGCCCGCCCGTCCAACATCACCACTCTGGACGGTTCTGACTTAGAATATGTGGACAACTACAAATACCTAGGTGTCTGGTTAGACTGTAAACTCTCCTTCCAGACTCACATCAAACATCTCCAATCCAAAGTTAAATCTAGAATTAGCTTCCTATTTCACAACAAAGCATCCTTCACTCATGCTGACAAACATACCCTCGTAAAACTGACCATCCTACCGATCCTCGACTTCGGTGATGTCATTTACAAAATAGCCTCCAATACCCTACTCAATAAATTGGTTGCAGTCTATCACAGGACCATCCGTTTTGACACCAAAGCCCCATATACTACCCACCACTGCGACCTGTACGCTCTTGTTGGCTGGCTCTCGCTTCATACTCGTCGCCAAACCCACTGGCTCCAGGTCATCTACAAGACCCTGCTAGGTAAAGTCCCCCCTTATCTCAGCTCGCTGGTCACCATAGCAGCACCCACCTGTAGCACGCACTCCAGCAGGTATATCTCACTGGTCCCCCCCAAAACCAATTCTTCCTTTGGCCGCCTCTCCTTCCAGTTCTCTGCTGCCAATGACTGGAATGAACTACAAAAATCTCTGAAACTGGAAGCACTTATCTCCCTCACTAGCTTTAAGCACCAGCTGTCAGAGCAGCTCACAGATTACTGCACCTGTACATAGCCCATCTATAATTTAGCCCAAACAACTACCTCTCCCACTACTGTATTTATTTATTTATTTATTTTGCTCCTTTGCACCCCATTATTTCTATCTGTACGTTGCACATTCTTCCACTGCAAATCTACCATTCCAGTGTTTTACTTGCTATTTTGTATTTACTTCGCCACCATGGCCTTTTTTTTGCCTTTACCTCCCTTATCTCACCTCATTTGCTCACATTGTATATAGACTTATTTTTCTACTGTATTATTGACTGTATGTTTGTTTTACTCCATGTGTAACTCTGTGTTGTTATATATGTCGAACTGCTTTGCTTTATCTTGGCTAGGTCACAATTGTAAATGAGAACTTGTTCTCAACTTGCCTACCTGGTTAAATAAAGGTGAAATAAATGTTTTAAAAATAATCTGAAGAAACAGACCAATTGGTTTAGACCAGAGGAAAATACTACCATCTATTGGTCAGATTGAGTCAGTGCAGCTCAGACACACCACACCAACACCTGACACACACACACACACACACAACCTCTCACACAACCTCTCCCTCCAATTCCTGAAGTGGATGAAAGAGCAGTGGAGTCAGATAGTCTGCTGTTGAGTGCACATACACACACACATACATACATACACACACCAGACACACACTTCTGATGTTGTGTGACAGCTCTCTGGTGTTCTAGCAGTATCTGTGCTGACGGCTGGCGTGGCAGCATTGATTTCTGGGTAATAGCTGAGGAGCACTCTAGACATCGACCGCTCCGCTCCTCAAAACTGTCAGACAGTGGACACACAACACCTCTCTCCATCTGCCCCTTATATATATATACACACACACACACACACACACACACACACACACACACACACACACACACACACACACACACACACACACACACACACACACACACACACACACACACACACACACACACACACACACACACACACACACACACACACACACACACACACACACACATAAAACAGACACACACACGAACGGTGGTATAAATAATTTATTCACATGATTGAAAAAGGGTAACATCATCATCATCATCATTGTTCCACGTTAAAGTCCATCCGAGCCTATAGATATTACAATACTAACAGTCAAGTAGTCCCATCGTGTTTCCTCCTCACAGTTTGTCTTCAGTGAGTCCTCAGGTCATTATCAATCCTAAACCTCTACAGCTTTCATAGTCAACTAGTGTCCTGCGTCTGCAAAGAGGTCTGGACCATTTTGGCAAGTTGAGACACTTAGTAGGTTTGGAAGAGTATGGGTCGGATTAGATGAGTGAACAGAGGGGGTTTGTGGGTAGTGGTAAGTGTGTGGCAAGCAGCGTGTGCTGTCTGTGCCATATGTGTTAGATGAGGCTTGTAGCAGTGCGGCGCGCGCTGTCTGTGTTGTCTGTGTGTATATACAGTTGAAGTCGGATGTTTACATACACCTTAGCCAAATACATTTAAACTCAGTTTTTCACAATTCCTGCCATTTTATCCTAGTAAAAATTCTCTGTCTTAGGTCAGTTAGGATCACCACTCTATTTTAAGAATGTGAAATGTCAGAATAGTAGTAGAGAGAATTATTTATTTCAGCTTTTATTTATTTCATCACGGAAAATGGAAAATTCCAGAAAATGATGTCATGGCTTTAGAAGCTTCTGATAGGCTAATTGACATAATTTGAGTCAATCGGAGGTGTACCTGTGGATGTATTTCAAGGCCTACCTTCAAACTCAGTGCCACTTTGCTTGACATCATGGGGAAATCAAAAGAAATCAGCCAAGACATCAGAAAATACATTGTAGACCGCCACAAGTCTGGTTCATCCTTGGGAGCAATCTCCAAACGCCTGAAGGTACCTCGTTCATCTGTACAAACAATAGTATGCAAGTATAAACACCATGGGTGCACGCAGCCGTCATACTGCTCAGGAAGGAGACGCGTTCTGTCTCCTAGAGATGAATGTACTTTGGTGCGAAAAGTGCAAATCAATCTCAGAACAACTGCAAAAGACCTTGTGAAGATACTGGAGGAAACAGGTACAAAAGTATCTTTATCCACAGTAAAACGAGTCCTATATCGGCATTACCTGAAAGGCCGCTCAGCTAGGAAGAAGCCATTGCTCCAAAACCACCATAAAAAAAGCCAGACTACGGTTTGCAACTGCACATGGGGACAAATATCGTACTTTCGGACAAATGTCCTTTGGTCTGATGAAACAAAAATAGAACTGTTTGGCCATAATGACCATCGTTATGTTTGGAGGAAAAAGGGGAGGCTTGCAAGCTGAAGAACACCATCCCAACCATGAAGGAGTGGAGTGGCAGCATCATGTTATGGGGGTGCTTTGCTGCAGGAGGAACTGGTGCACGTCACAAAAGTGATGGCATCATGAGGAGGGAAAATGATATAGAGAAATTGAAGCAACATCTCAAGACATCAGTCAGGAAGTTAAAGCTTGGTCGCAAATGGGTCTTCCAAATGGACAATGACCCCAAGCATACTTCCAAAGTTGTGGCAAAATGGCTTAAGGACAACAAAGTCATGGTATTAGTGGCCGTCACAAAGCCCTGACCTCAATCCCATAGAAAATGTTGGGACAGAACTGAAAAGCATGTGCGAGCAAGGAGGCCTACAAACCTGACAGTTACACCAGCTCTGTCAGGAGGAATGGGCCAAAATTCACCCAACTTATTGTGGGAAGCTTGTGGAAGGCTACCCGAAACATTTGACCAAAGTTAAACAATTTAAAGGCAATGCTACCAAATACTAGTTAAGTGTATGTAAACTTCTGACCCACTGGGATTGTTATGAAAGAAATAAAAGCTGAAATAAATTATTCTCTCTACTATTATTCTGACATTTCATATTCTTAAAATAAAGTGGTGATCCTAACTGACCTAAGACAGGGAATTTTTACTCTGATTAAGTTTTAGGAATTGTGAAAAACTGAGTTAAAATGTATTTTACTAGGGTGTATGTAAACTTCCGACTCCAACTGTATATGTGGTGTGTCAGATGGGAAGAGTAGCAGTGCGGAGCGTGCTGTCTGTATCGTACAGAGCCCCACTCTGCTTCTGGACAGACTTCCTCTTCTTCCCAGGGCACTTCCTGGCAGAGAAATAACAACAGTCAAAACAACAGTAACAGTCAAAACAACAATAACAACAACATTCAAAACAACACCAACAAAAGTCAAAACAACACCATCAGTCAAAACAACAACACCAACAACAGACAAAACAACAACAACAACAACAGCAACAACACCAACAGTCAAAACAACAACACCAACAACAGCAACAACACAAACAGTCAAACAACAACAGTCAAAACAACAACACCAACAACAGCAGCATTAAACACAATCAAAACAACAAGAACAACAGGCAGAGCAGAATCCAAATAAATTAGAGAGTTGTGTCACAAAGCGGGATGGTCAACTTTGATGAGCAATCTAAACAGTGTGTGTAAGTGTGTGTGTGTAAGTGTGTGTGTACTGACCTTGTGACACACAGCACCACCAGGGTGATAATGGTGATCTGCAGCGCTCCGATGACGGAGGCGATGAGAACATAGCGGGTCTTTCCAGAACCTGGAACCACAAACAGAACGTTGTAGTCCTTCTGCTCACACTGGGGCCCGCTGAACCCTGCATGGCAGCTACAGGAGGGCGGGCCCAGGTTGTCAGGGTATTGACAGTCTCCATGGAGACAGTAGTTCCTGTAGCGGGAAGGACAGGGGATGTACACGCCCCCGTCCCCTGAGAAAAGAGCACAACTGATATTTCACACAATGACATGTGTAGCTTGTCTTTATTTATAAAACATTGCTTTTCTACATTTTGTGGTTCTAATGGAACTTGTGTGTGTGTGTGTGTTGCGCACGCGTGCGCGTGTGTGTGAGGTATGTGTGTGTGTGTGTGTTTGTGTACCGTGGCAGTGGCCCAGGTGTGTGACCTCGATCCTCTCCTGTCTCTGACACGAGGCCTCCTTTACCTGACAGGGGTTGTCATAGGACCGGCCGTCCGAAGCACACACAGGGTTGAAACTGATGTGGGAACAGTCGATGTTACACACACACCTAGGGAGAGACGAGACTCAGTACTGTGTGTGTGTGTGTGTGTGTGTGTGTGTATTCATGTTCTTCCTGTATTAATGCACACAGGGTAATTGCTAAGTTCCTACATATTTAATGCTGTCTCACATCCACATTGTCCATTACTGAAATTCTACACCAATCTCTCTCCTCTCCTCCCCCTTCCTCTCCATCCGTTGTCTCCCTCTCTCCCTTCCTGCCTCCTCCCACTTTTTCCTTTCCTCCTTCCTCTCCCCCTCTGTCCCTCTTCTCCCTCTTCCCCCTCCATCTCCTCTCTCCCTCCTCTCATCCCTCTCTCACCATACATCTTCTGCGTCTTCGTCACACTGCGATCCAAACTGACACATCTCACAGGACGAGTCCCTCTGTCCCACACCAGCCTCTCCAGAACTCTCTAACAGAGAGAGATTGTTGTTGTGTGTGTGTTTGTGGTAACCTGTGTATGGTCACGTGTGTAAATGCGTGTAGATAATAATTCAGACCTGGGACAGAAACACTTTCGCCACCATCACCTGATCCTGAACCAGCGTCTGCAAGAGAACATGATATATTCAGATTCAGGTCACATTCCGCAGTAAGACATTCCAGTGGAGGAGACCCCAAACTAGTGGTACCTGTAGGACAAGGGCCCAGAGATGCAGTGTGTATCTCCGTCTGAAGCTGACAGGCTTCCCGTCTCAGAAAACACTCGTTCTGATATCTGTGATTGTTGGAACCACACACCGGGGAATAATCTGCACTACACTGCAGAGAGAGAGAAAGAGAGAGAGAGACAGAGAGAGAGAGAGAGAGAGAGAGAGACAGAGAGAGAGAGAGAGAGAGAGAGAGACAGAGAGAGAGAGAGAGAGAGACAGAGAGAGAGAGAGAGAGAGAGAGAGAGAGAGAGAGAGAGAGAGAGAGAGAGAGAGACAGAGACAGAGACAGAGAGAGAGAGAGAGAGAGAGAGAGAGAGAGAGAGAGAGACAGAGACAGAGACAGAGACAGAGACAGAGACAGAGAGAGAGAGAGAGAGAGAGAGACAGAGAGAGACAGAGAGAGACAGAGAGAGACAGAGACAGAGAGCTTTCATTGATATGTTAAACTGAACTTTATTGATGTATATCTTCAGCGACCACAAGAGTGTTTCATATCTGCTTCTTTATGGCACACATTCATGGAGATGTACTGATGTTGCTTACTTTACTGTAGTGTACAAATTGATATGAACACTGTGTGTGTGTGTGTGTGTGTGTGTGTGTGTGTGTGTGTGTGTGTGTGTGTGTGTGTGTGTGTGTGTGTGTGTGTGTGTGTGTGTGTGTGTGTGTGTGTGTGTGTGTGTGTGTGTGTGGTGTGTGTGTGTTAAATAGGAGCAATGTGACTGGTGTTGCAACACAGAGAGGCTTTGTCCACTCAGAGTAAAAATACAAGACGACAGAGATGCCTCAAAGGAAAGAGAGTGAGAGGAAATAGGGAAGAAGAGACAGAGAGAAAGAGAAACACACACAGAGAGAGAGAGATGCTTACCTTAAAGTCACAGATGCAGGTCATGGCCTCTGCTATCTTTAGACACTCCCCGTCATACTGACAGGAGTCTGTGTCACACTGGAAGACAGAGTCCCTCTCCTCTGAATCTACACAGAGACAGATAGAAAGAGGATCAACCATAGATCCACAATGGCTCTCTGAGGACCCACCATAGATCCAACATGTCTTCCAGTGGCCTTGTTTGTGCCTTGTTCACGCTCCACTGGAGCCCAGGGCTGTGGTAACTGCTGCCCGTGTGTGTCTCGCCTACGGTGTGTCCTCTGTAAAACAGATGGTGGGGCCAGAATAGCAGCACCATTACTGGGGTATTTTTACTTCCCGTTAGTTCTGGCTCCCTCCTCCAAGGAACGGGGGAGCGAGGAGGAGGAGAGGAACAGAGGAGAGTAGGAACGACCACATTTTGGGAAGGACACACAGGGCTGGAAGAGGGGGAGGAAGAGGACAAGGCAACAAGACTGGTTTATTTGAAGTCATCTGCAACTGTTGACATTCAACAACTTTTACTTAGTCCTTCAGCCCATCCTAGCTGTCAATCTGATGTAGGGTCCGCACCTGGTTCAAGCTGTGTTGGTGCTTATTTCCATCCTGTCGTCCTGAGCTTGAGTCCAGCTGAAGAGAGGTTTCTTCAGTCCATCTCCTCAGTAGAGGAGAGGTTTCTTCAGTCCATCTCCTCAGTAGAGGAGAGGTTTCTTCAGTCCATCTCCTCAGTAGAGGAGAGGTTTCTTCAGTCCATCTCCTCAGTAGAGGAGAGGTTTCTTCAGTCCAACTCCTCAGTAGAGGAGAGGTTTCTTCAGTCTATCTCCTAATCGGTTATATCTATTCAACCTTTAGGAAGCTCCAGATTTATAAACAATATTTATTCAACAGAGAGCTCAACATGTGGATTAGTGTGTGTGTCTGTTAGCCTACTTGTTACAAGATGGGGTTGCAATGGGGTTGTACGTAATTGTGTCCTATAGAGGGATCCAGATAGGAGAATCAGTCCCATTGCCTACCACTGATAATACATGGTACAACCTGATTACATGCACACCCACCCACTCCTCAGTCAGACAGATCCCTCCCACTCCTCAGTCAGACAGATCCCACCCACTCCTCAGTCAGACAGATCCCACCCACCCACTCCTCAATCAGACAGATCCCACCCACCCACTCCTCAGTCAGACAGATCTCACCCACCCACTCCTCAGTCAGACAGATCTCACCCACCCACTCCTCAGTCAGACAGATCCCACCCACTCCTCAGTTAGACAGATCCCACCCACCCACTCCCCAGTCAGACAGATCTCACCCACCCACTCCTCAGTCAGACAGATCCCACCCACTCCTCAGTCAGACAGATCCCACCCACCCACTTCTCAGTCAGACAGATCCCACCCACCCACTCCTCAGTCAGACAGATCCCACCCACTCCTCAGTCAGACAGATCCCACCCACTCCTCAGTCAGACAGATCCCACCCACCCACTCCTCAGTCAGACAGATCCCACCCACTCCTCAGTCAGACAGATCCCACCCACTCCTCAGTCAGACAGATCCCTCTCACTCCTCAGTCAAACAGATCCCACCCACCCACTCCTCAATCAGACAGATCCCTCCCACTCCTCAGTCAGACAGATCCCTCCCACTCCTCAGTCAGACAGATCCCACCCACCCACTCCTCAATCAGACAGATCCCTCCCACTCCTCAGTCAGACAGATCCCTCCCACTCCTCAATCAGACAGATCCCTCCCACTCCTCAATCAGACAGATCCCTCCCACTCCTCAATCAGACAGATCCCTCCCACTCCTCAGTCAGACAGATCCCTCCCACTCCTCAGTCAGACAGATCCCTCCCACTCCTCAGTCAGACAGATCCCACCCACCCACTCCTCAATCAGACAGATCCCTCCCACTCCTCAGTCAGACAGATCCCACCCACCCACTCCTCAATCAGACAGATCCCACCCACTCCTCAGTCAGACAGATCCCACCCACTCCTCAGTCAGACAGATCCCACCCACCCACTCCTCAGTCAGACAGATCCCACCCACTCCTCAATCAGACAGATCCCACCCACTCCTCAGTCAGACAGATCCCTCTCACTCCTCAGTCAAACAGATCCCACCCACCCACTCCTCAATCAGACAGATCCCTCCCACTCCTCAGTCAGACAGATCCCTCCCACTCCTCAATCAGACAGATCCCTCCCACTCCTCAATCAGACAGATCCCTCCCACTCCTCAATCAGACAGATCCCTCCCACTCCTCAGTCAGACAGATCCCTCCCACTCCTCAGTCAGACAGATCCCACCCACCCACTCCTCAATCAGACAGATCCCTCCCACTCCTCAGTCAGACAGATCCCACCCACTCCTCAGTCAGACAGATCCCACCCACCCACTCCTCAATCAGACAGATCCCTCCCACT
This sequence comes from Salvelinus fontinalis, assembly GCF_029448725.1. Classification (NCBI taxonomy): domain Eukaryota; kingdom Metazoa; phylum Chordata; class Actinopteri; order Salmoniformes; family Salmonidae; genus Salvelinus; species Salvelinus fontinalis. The sequence goes on from NW_026600283.1 coordinate 489,396, forward strand.
CCTCAGTCAGACAGATCTCACCCACCCACTCCTCAGTCAGACAGATCTCACCCACCCACTCCTCAGTCAAACAGATCCCACCCACTCCTCAGTTAGACAGATCCCACCCACCCACTCCCCAGTCAGACAGATCTCACCCACCCACTCCTCAGTCAGACAGATCCCACCCACTCCTCAGTCAGACAGATCCCACCCACCCACTTCTCAGTCAGACAGATCCCACCCACCCACTCCTCAGTCAGACAGATCCCACCCACTCCTCAGTCAGACAGATCCCACCCACTCCTCAGTCAGACAGATCCCACCCACCCACTCCTCAGTCAGACAGATCCCACCCACTCCTCAGTCAGACAGATCCCACCCACTCCTCAGTCAGACAGATCCCTCTCACTCCTCAGTCAAACAGATCCCACCCACCCACTCCTCAATCAGACAGATCCCTCCCACTCCTCAGTCAGACAGATCCCTCCCACTCCTCAGTCAGACAGATCCCACCCACCCACTCCTCAATCAGACAGATCCCTCCCACTCCTCAGTCAGACAGATCCCTCCCACTCCTCAATCAGACAGATCCCTCCCACTCCTCAATCAGACAGATCCCTCCCACTCCTCAATCAGACAGATCCCTCCCACTCCTCAGTCAGACAGATCCCTCCCACTCCTCAGTCAGACAGATCCCTCCCACTCCTCAGTCAGACAGATCCCACCCACCCACTCCTCAATCAGACAGATCCCTCCCACTCCTCAGTCAGACAGATCCCACCCACCCACTCCTCAATCAGACAGATCCCACCCACTCCTCAGTCAGACAGATCCCACCCACTCCTCAGTCAGACAGATCCCACCCACCCACTCCTCAGTCAGACAGATCCCACCCACTCCTCAATCAGACAGATCCCACCCACTCCTCAGTCAGACAGATCCCTCTCACTCCTCAGTCAAACAGATCCCACCCACCCACTCCTCAATCAGACAGATCCCTCCCACTCCTCAGTCAGACAGATCCCTCCCACTCCTCAATCAGACAGATCCCTCCCACTCCTCAATCAGACAGATCCCTCCCACTCCTCAATCAGACAGATCCCTCCCACTCCTCAGTCAGACAGATCCCTCCCACTCCTCAGTCAGACAGATCCCACCCACCCACTCCTCAATCAGACAGATCCCTCCCACTCCTCAGTCAGACAGATCCCACCCACTCCTCAGTCAGACAGATCCCACCCACCCACTCCTCAATCAGACAGATCCCTCCCACTCCTCAGTCAGACAGATCCCTCCCACTCCTCAGTCAGACAGATCCCACCCACCCACTCCTCAATCAGACAGATCCCTCCCACTCCTCAGTCAGACAGATCCCACCCACTCCTCAGTCAGACAGATCCCACCCACCCACTCCTCAATCAGACAGATCCCTCCCACTCCTCAGTCAGACAGATCCCTCCCACTCCTCAGTCAGACAGATCCCTCCCACTCCTCAGTCAGACAGATCCCACCCACCCACTCCTCAATCAGACAGATCCCTCCCACTCCTCAGTCAGACAGATCCCTCCCACTCCTCAGTCAGACAGATCCCACCCACCCACTCCTCAATCAGACAGATCCCTCCCACTCCTCAGTCAGACAGATCCCTCCCACTCCTCAGTCAGACAGATCCCACCCACCCACTCCTCAATCAGACAGATCCCTCCCACTCCTCAGTCAGACAGATCCCACCCACCCACTCCTCAGTCAGACAGATCCCTCCCACTCCTCAGTCAGACAGATCCCTCCCACTCCTCAGTCAGACAGATCCCTCCCACTCCTCAGTCAGACAGATCCCTCCCACTCCTCAGTCAGACAGATCCCACCCACCCACTCCTCAATCAGACAGATCCCTCCCACTCCTCAGTCAGACAGATCCCTCCCACTCCTCAGTCAGACAGATCCCACCCACCCACTCCTCAATCAGACAGATCCCTCCCACTACTCAGTCAGACAGATCCTTCCCACTCCTCAGTCAGACATATCCCTCCCACTCCTCAGTCAGACAGATCCCTCCCACTCCTCAGTCAGACAGATCCCTCCCACTCCTCAGTCAGACAGATCCCTCCCACTCCTCAGTCAGACAGATCATACCCACCCACCCACTCCTCAATCAGACAGATCCCTCCCACTCCTCAGTCAGACAGATCCCTCCCACTCCTCAGTCAGACAGATCCCTCCCACTCCTCAGTCAGACAGATCCCACCCACCCACTCCTCAATCAGACAGATCCCTCCCACTCCTCAGTCAGACAGATCCCACCCACTCCTCAGTCAGACAGATCCCACCCACCCACTCCTCAATCAGACAGATCCCTCCCACTCCTCAGTCAGACAGATCCCTCCCACTCCTCAGTCAGACAGATCCCTCCCACTCCTCAGTCAGACAGATCCCACCCACCCACTCCTCAATCAGACAGATCCCTCCCACTCCTCAGTCAGACAGATCCCTCCCACTCCTCAGTCAGACAGATCCCACCCACCCACTCCTCAATCAGACAGATCCCTCCCACTCCTCAGTCAGACAGATCCCTCCCACTCCTCAGTCAGACAGATCCCACCCACCCACTCCTCAATCAGACAGATCCCTCCCACTCCTCAGTCAGACAGATCCCACCCACCCACTCCTCAGTCAGACAGATCCCTCCCACTCCTCAGTCAGACAGATCCCTCCCACTCCTCAGTCAGACAGATCCCTCCCACTCCTCAGTCAGACAGATCCCTCCCACTCCTCAGTCAGACAGATCCCACCCACCCACTCCTCAATCAGACAGATCCCTCCCACTCCTCAGTCAGACAGATCCCTCCCACTCCTCAGTCAGACAGATCCCACCCACCCACTCCTCAATCAGACAGATCCCTCCCACTACTCAGTCAGACAGATCCTTCCCACTCCTCAGTCAGACATATCCCTCCCACTCCTCAGTCAGACAGATCCCTCCCACTCCTCAGTCAGACAGATCCCTCCCACTCCTCAGTCAGACAGATCCCTCCCACTCCTCAGTCAGACAGATCATACCCACCCACCCACTCCTCAATCAGACAGATCCCTCCCACTCCTCAGTCAGACAGATCCCTCCCACTCCTCAGTCAGACAGATCCCTCCCACTCCTCAGTCAGACTGATCCCTCCCACTCCCCAGTCAGACACAACTCTCATTAACATTTCACCTTCATGTATCTATACTTCCTGCAAGTCAACACGTGTTGTTGTTGTAGTTTACCAGAGCAGTTCCAGCCGGTAGGTGTCTGACAGTGGCTGAGGGAAGCGGTGGGAAAAGCTTGGAGCGGTCTCATCGGTATCCACATCACAACCGCCATGGCAGCGAGCCAAACCCGGTCAAACCTTGTCCATATCCACGACGGTGGGCGTCTGCGCTCGTGACGCCCTGCTCGGAGATGCATCTCATGGGCAGGAGTTGCACACTCTCTCCGGTGGCTTTTGGTCTGGGATGGAGGTCAGCCGAGGGAGAACACACATTTTCCCACACCGAGGGAGTCTGCGGTGCGGCGTCCCAACGGAGGCTATACAGGTCTGAGTTGCTGCTGGTGGTTTGAAATGGTCCCATGCGCTGTGTGTGAGTGAGTGTGTGTGTGTCTGTGAGTGAGTGAGTGAGTGAGTGAGTGTGAGAGAGAGAGAGAGAGAGAGAGAGAGAGAGAGAGAGAGAGAGAGAGAGAGAGAGAATCCTGAAATGAAAGTCTTGTAATCGTGTGGTTGAGCCAGTACTCAGGACTGTTTGGCAGTAGGTTGTAACTCTTCAGATGGTTTCCTATTGGTGTCACTGTCACTCAGTGGAGATGTGACAGGCTAATGCCTGTGATGTCTGCGCGATTAGTTGCCTAGCAGGGGAGGAGGTGCCAAGGATATCCTAGAACTGCGATTGGTTTACGAGATGGGTGTGAATGTGTATGTGTGTGTGTGCGTATGTGTGTGTGTGTGCATGTGGTACCGAAATGTGCGTTATGGCACACGTGACGCGTGTGGGGGGTCTGTGTAGTAGCACAATTGTTCAATTGACTTAGCTCCCACCAAAACCGGTTGTCGAAATTCAATTAAGCCACTGAATCTCGTGAAACATGTTTCCTCTGGGCAGCTGGATGACAGAAATAAAACAAAGAGTCACTCAGACGTGGTTTTAAACTTCCGGATCATATCAAACGCAGCTGGCTCCAGCGCGTCACAATCAGGGATATTAACACTTACATCATACACACACACACACACACACACACACACACACACATACAGATGGATCTTTTTTTGCAGCTGTGTTAAATCAGATAACAGTGGATCTTTTTCTCTCTTCTCCTCAGGTCTCCACTTCACTTCTCACTGTGGTTTCTGTGTGTGTGTGTGCTTGTATGAAGCACAATCCCCTGTTTGTGTGAGTTCACCGTCTGGAACGAATTGGTAACACTGGAGCCCACAGATAACCCCAATTAGCCATCCGTGGTATAGAGAAAGTCACACACACACACACACACACACACACACACACACACACACACACACACACACACACACACACACACACACACACACACACACACACACACACACACACACACACACACACACACACACACACACACACACACACACACACACACACACACACACACACACACACACACTCCTGTGTACTGATGACAAATCGTATTGCGTGGTTTTCTCCAGACACACAAAGAGCCAAACAGGAAGAGGAGATATCATGCTATCACATGTAAATCACTCACATCAAGTGTATAAAGTTCCCCTCTATATCTATTTCCCCCTTACCCTCCCCCTCTCTCTCTTCTTCTCTCTATCTCTCTCCTCACTGTATCTCTCTCTCCCATCTCTCTCTCTCCCTCTCTCCCCGTCTCTCCCCTTCTCCTCCCCCTCTCTCTTCTTCTCTTTATCTCTCTCCTCACTGTATCTCTCTCTCTCCCATCTCTCTCCCTCCCTTCCTCCCTCCCTCCCCCTCTCTCGCTTCTTCTCTCTATCTCTCTCCTCACTGTATCTCTCTCTCTCCCATCTCCCTCCCTCCCTCCCTCCCTCCCTCCCTCCCTCCCTCCCTCCCTCCCTCCCTCCCTCTCTTCTTCTCTATATTTCTCTCAGCCAATGTATCTCTCTCTCTCCCATCTCCCTCCCTCTCTCTTTCCTTCTTCTCTCTCTTTCCCTCTCTCTCTCTCTCTCTCTCTCTCTCTCTCTCTCTCTCTCTCTCTCTCTCTCTCGCTCTCTCTCTCTCTCTCTCAATTCAAGGCGCTTTATTGGCATGGGAAACATATGTTAACATTGCCAAAGAAAGTGAAGTAGATAATATACAAAGTGAAATAAACAATAAAAATGAACAGTAAACATTACACTCACAGAAGTTCCAAAAGAATAAAGACATTACAAATGTCATATTATGTTTATATACAGTGTTGTAACGATGTGCAAATGGTTAAAGTACAAAAGGGAAAATAAATAAACATAAATAGGGGTTGTATTGACAATGGTGTTTGTTCTTCACTGGTTGCCCTTTTCTTGTGGCAACAGGTCACAAATCTTGCTGCTGTGATGCACACTGTGGTATTTCACCCAGTAGATATGGGAGTTTATCAAAATCGGGTTTGTTTTTGAATTCTTGTGGATCTGTGTAATCTGAGGGAAATATGTGTCTCTAATATGGTCATACATGGGCAGGAAGAGCAGCTCATTTTCCACCTCATTTTGTGGGCAGTGTGCACATATCCTGTCTTCTCTTGAGAGCCAGGTCTGCCTACGGCGGCCTTTCTCAATAGCAAGGCTATGCTCACTGGGTCTGTACATAGTCAAAGCTTTCCTTAAGTTTGAGTCAGTCACAGTGGTCAGGTATTCTGCCACTGTGTACTCTCTGTTTAGGGCCAAATAGCATTCTAGTTTGCTCTGTTTTTTTTGTTAATTCTTTACAATCTGTCAAGTAATTATATTTTTGTTTTCTCATGATTTGGTTGGGTCTAATTGTGGTGCTGTCCTGGGGCTCTGTGGGGTCTGTTTGTGTTTGTGAACAGCTTGCTTAGGGGACTCTTCTCCAGGTTCATCTCTCTGTAGGTGATGGCTTTGTTATGGAAGGTTTGGGAATCGCTTCCTTTTAGGTGGTTGTAGAATTGAACGGCTCTTTCCTGGATTTTGATAATTAGCGGGTATCGGCCTAATTCTGCTCTGCATGCATAATATGGTGTTTTCGTTGTACACTGAGGATATTTTTGCAGAATTCTGCATGCAGTCTCAATTTGGTGTTTGTCCCATTTTGTGAATTTTTGGTTGGTGAGCGGACACCAGACCTCACAACCATAAAGAGCAATGGGTTCTATAACTGATTCAAGCATTTTTAGCCAAATCCTAATTGCTATGTCAAATTTTATGTTCCTTTTGATGGCATAGAAGGCCCTTCTTGCCTTGTCTCTCAGATCGTTCACAGCTTTGTGGTCCTGGTAACTGGACTTTTTTTTGGAACACCATTATTTTGGTCTCACTGAGATTTACTGTCAGGGCCCAGGTCTGGCAGAACCAGGTCTGGCAGATCTAAGTGCTGCTGTAGGCCCTCCTTGGTTGGTGACAGAAGCACCAGATCATCAGCAAACAGTAGACATTTGACTTCAGATTCTAGTAGGGTGAGGCCGGGTGCTGCAGACTGTTCTAGTGCCCTCACCAATTCGTTGATATATGTTGAAGAGGATGGGGCTTAAGCTGCATCCCTGTCTCACCCCACGGCCCTGTGGGAAGAAATGTGTGTGTTTTTTGCCAAATTTAACCGCACACGTGTTGTTTGTGTACATGGATTTTATAAAGTCGTATGTTTTTCCCCCAACACCACTTTCCATCAATTTGTATAGCAGACCCTCATGCCAAATTGAGTCAAAGGCTATTTTTAAATCAACAAAGCATGAGAAGTCTTTGCCTTTGTTTTGGTTTGTTTGTTTGTCAGTTAGGGTGTGCAGGGTGAATACGTGATCTGTCGTACAATCAATAATTTGGTAAAAAGCCAATTTGACATTTGCTCAGTACATTGTTTTCACAGAGAAAATGTACAAGTCTGCTGTTAATGATAATGCAGAGGATTTTCCCAAGGTAGTTACGGTAGTTATTGGGGTCAAATTTGTCTCCACTTTTGTGGATTGGAGTGATCAGTCCTTGATTCCAAATATTGGGGAAGATGCCAGAGCTGAGGATGATGTTAAAGAGTTTAACTTTAGCCAATTGGATTTTTTTGTCTGTATATTTGATCATTTTATTGAGGATACCATCAACACCACAGGTCTTTTTGGGTTGGAGGGTTTATATTTTGTGCTGTAGTTCATTCGAGGTAATTGGATAATCCAGTTGGTTCTGGTAGTCTTTAGTAGTTGATTCTAAGATTTGTATTTGGGCATGTATATGTTTTTGCTGTTTGTTCTTTGTTACAGAGCCAAAAAGATTGGAGAAGTGGTTTACCCATACATCTCCATTTTGGATAGATAATTCTTCATATTGTTGTTTGTTAAGTGTTTTCCAATTTTCCCAGAAGTGGTTAGAGTCAATGGATTCTTCAATTACATTGAGCTGATTTCTGACGTGCTGTTCCTTCTTTTTCCGTAGTGTATTTCTGTATTGTTTAAGTGATTCACCATAGTGAAGGTGTACGCTCTCTCTCTCTCTTTCTCGCTAGCTGTCACTCCCCTGTCAGTGTGGTCTCTGTCACTCCCCTGTTAGTGTGGTCTCTGTCACTCCCCTGTTAGTGTGGTCTCTGTCACTCCCCTGTCAGTGTGGTCTCTGTCACTCCCCTGTCAGTGTGGTCTCTGTCACTCCCCTGTTAGTGTGATCTCTGTCACTCCCCTGTCAGTGTGATCTCTGTCACTCCCCTGTCAGTGTGGTCTCTGTCACTCCCCTGTTAGTGTGGTCTCTGTCTCTCCCCTGTTAGTGTGGTCTCTGTCACTCCCCTGTTAGTGTGGTCTCTGTCACTCCCCTGTTAGTGTGGTCTCTGTCACTCCCCTGTTAGTGTGGTCTCTGTCACTCCCCTGTTAGTGTGGTCTCTGTCACTCTCATGTTAGTGTGGTCTCTGTCACTCCCCTGTTAGTGTGGTCTCTGTCACTCCCCTGTTAGTGTGGTCTCTGTCACTCCCCTGTTAGTGTGGTCTCTGTCACTCCCCTGTTAGTGTGGTCTCTGTCACTCCCCTGTTAGTGTGGTCTCTGTCACTCCCCTGTTAGTGTGATCTCTGTCACTCCCCTGTCAGTGTGGTCTCTGTCACTCCCCTGTTAGTGTGGTCTCTGTCACTCCCCTGTCAGTGTGGTCTCTGTCACTCCCCTGTCAGTGTGGTCTCTGTCACTCCCCTGTCAGTGTGGTCTCTGTCACTCCCCTGTTAGTGTGGTCTCTGTCACTCCCCTGTTAGTGTGGTCTCTGTCACTCCCCTGTTAGTGTGGTCTCTGTCACTCCCCTGTTAGTGTGGTCTCTGTCACTCCCCTGTTAGTGTGGTCTCTGTCACTCCCCTGTTAGTGTGGTCTCTGTCACTCCCCTGTTAGTGTGGTCTCTGTCACTCCCCTGTTAGTGTGGTCTCTGTCACTCCCCTGTTAGTGTGGTCTCTGTCACTCCCCTGTCAGTGTGGTCTCTGTCTCTCCCCTGTTAGTGTGGTCTCTGTCACTCCCCTGTCAGTGTGGTCTCTGTCACTCTCCTGTCAGTGTGGTCTCTGTCACTCCCCTGTTAGTGTTGCCTCCGGTGCCAAAGATCCCATTTCCTTCTAATCAATGTGTGTTCCAGATTCATCACACATCAGATAGCCGTCAGCTGCCATTAACACTGATGAGTGTTCCAGATTCATCACACATAAGAAAGCTGTACACTTCCATTAACACTGATGTTGGACCCCCACTCTCCCTCTCCTTCTCCCTCTCCCTCTCCCTCTCCCTCTCCCTCTCCCTCTCCCTCTCCCTCTCCTTCTCCCTCTCCTCCTTCTCCCTCTCCCTCTCCCTCTCTTTCTCTTTCTCCCTCTCCCTCTCCTTTTCTTTCTCCCTCTCTCTCTCCATCTCCATCTCCCTATTCATTCTATGTTGTCTCTCTAGTCTACACACACAATCTCTTTATTTCGTGCTATACTCGGTGTGTGTGTGTGTGTGTGTGTGTTGCCTGCAAGAATGTGTCCTGTCTAAGCAGATCCATGTGACTCTTCCCCATCCGTCCGTCCCTCTCAGAAGTATTCGATTAGTTTAAAGTGGAGGGAGATATAATTATAGAACTCACATGACTTCACAGTACATCATCCCAGTCCAGGTCTCCGTCACGTCCCATCTGTCCATTTCTCCAGACCTCTATCCTTCTCCTCATCCCCATGCTGTCATGTCTTTCCCAGTGGGATTCATTCTATCACTCATTTAACACATGATGACTGAATCATTAAGGATTCTAGTTTTTCACAGTGACAGGTAATCAGATGTGATCCTAAAGATAGTCCTGTTTATCTCCCTCATTCATCACCAACTTTCACCCTGGACTCATTCATCAATAATCACCCTGGATTCATTCATGACCAATTATCACCCTGGATTCATTCATGACCAATTATCACCCTGGACTTATTCATGACCAATTATCACCCTGGCCTGGACTCATCAATTACAAATAATCACCCTGGATTCATTCATGACCTATAATACCATGGACTCATTCATGACCCATTACCACCCTAGACTTATTCATGACCCATTACCACCCTGGACTTATTCATGACACATTACCACCCTGGACTCATTCATGACCAATTACCACCCTAGACTTATTCATGAAACATTACCACCCTGGACTCATTCGTGACCAATTATCATCCTGGACTCATTCATCAATTACCACCCTGGACTCATTCATGACCAATTATCACCCTGGACTCATTCATATCCAATCGTCGCCCTGGACTCATTCATGACCAATTACCACCCTGGACTCATTCATGACCAATTATCACCCTGGACTCTTTCATCAATTACCACCCTGGACTCATTCATGACCAATTATCACCCTGGACTCATTCATGACCAATTATCACCCTGGACTCATTCATCAATTATCACCCTGGACTCATTCATGTCCAATCGTCTACCTGGACCCATTCATGACCAATCATCACCCTGGACTTATTCATGACCAATTACCACGCTGGACTCATTCATCAATTACCACCCTGGACTTATTTATGACTTATAATACCCTGGACTCATTCATCAATTACCACCCTGGACTTATTCATGACCAATTATCACCCTGGACTTATTCATGACCAATTACCACCCTGGACTCATTCATCAATTACCACCCTGGACTTATTCATGACCAATTATCACCCTGGACTTATTCATGACCAATTACCACCCTGGACTCATTCATCAATTACCACCCTGGACTTATTCATGACCAATTACCACCCTAGACTTATTCATGACCAATTATCACCCTAGACTTATTCATGACCAATTACCACCCTGGACTCATTCATCAATTACCACCCTGGACTTATTCATGACCAATTACCACCCTGGACTTATTCATTCATCAATTACCACCCTGGACTTATTCATGACCAATTACCACCCTGGACTTATTCATGACCAATTATCACCCTGGACTTATTCATGACCAATTACCACCCTGGACTTATTCATGACCAATTACCACCCTGGACTTATTTATGACCAATTACCACCCTGGACTTATTCATGACCAATTGAGAATGGAGGAAGGGAGAAGGGGTGTGGCCTGTTCTATGTGTACCAGTAAGACAGTGAAACCTATACTATAATCCCACTGAGCTCCAGCACTTCTCTGCTGTGGCATCTCCAATTTTTACCTGGATAAATCAACTTGATAAAGCAAGTTCAATAATATGCTGGTGGTAGCTGGAGAAAAAACTAAGAGTTGGTCTTTATCGACACCTTGTGGTTTTTGTCAGGAACCACAGTTGTTGGATATGTTTACAGAGCCCTCCAGCGTCCAAGCAGAAAGATCCATGTACTGTACACGTGAGGAGTCTACAGAAATACAGTCTATGCTACAGAGAAAGCCTCAATCTTTATTTAAAAATAAATAATCCAGCCATATAAAACAAAATGTCACTAAAACATAACAACAAGGAGAATCCATGTCATGTAACCATGGCAGTATGAATGTAGTTTTTCAGCCTCTTCACTATCTTTTCACCATTACAATGTCCCACTGACCTGATGAGGTCAGAACATCCCACTACAAACACTGAACGTCAGGTGATGACCCAAAAGACCTGACGACACACGTTGAAACCAGCAGAATGAGGCCAAAACCAAGGAGGCTGTTTTGCCTTCTGCACCGTGCCTCAGAAACTTCATGGCCTTTTTCCTTCACACCATCCTCTTGTCCATTTTTAATACGTCGTCTGAATAATTCACATACTCCTGTTGTGCTTGTGTGACTCTGGCAGCTGCTTCACACAGAACAATAACACTGAACACAGGTCAAGTTTTAGATGAAATAGTTGGAATACAGATGGAATAGAGAAAAGGAGACTAATGTAGACGGAGGGAGTCACGGAGGGAGTCACTTGGGAGGATCCATCGAGGGGGAGGGGAGGGCAGCTCCAAATAAGATACAGTACTACAGACATTGGCCAGCCCCAGTTTTCTGACTGTCAGTATGGCACAGAGCTATTAGTTGGGCACTGTATGCCTAATCAGGGATGAACTCAGACCTCTCTCTCTCCCTCTCTCTTCCTGAGTCCATCTCTTCAGCTGAGCGTCTTGTGCCACAGGTCGAAGCAGGGCACCACGTGTAGCCTGACGTACTTGTGCCCACCGGAGGAGCACTCCAGACAGCCGTAGACCGTCTCCCTCGGTGTCTGGCCCCGGCCACACAGGGCACAGGGGCCCTTGGGGATGTTGTGGTTGAGGAGGTTGACACGGGAGTGGGAGTCCCCTCTCAGGTAGGCGGTGGAGACGTCCGTCATGCTGGCTGCTTTTTCGTAGTAGTCTGTCACTACGTCGTCCATATAGGTGTCTGAGTGGGTGTGCGTGAGCTCCTCAAACGTCCTGTCGTCTTGAGTAGGGAAAAGGAAGGATGAGGATTAGAGTGTCACTGGAACATCGGAAAATGTGCAGGGATTATTTTGTTTTCACTCATTATCTTTACATTACCCTGTGCTTTAACTAGCATTTGTGTCAGTGGAGGCTGGTGGGAGGAGCTGCAGGAGGACGGCCTCATTGTAATGGCTGGAATGGAATTAATGGAACGTATCAAACACATCAAACATATGGAAACCACGTGTGACTCCGTACCATTTATTCCATTACAATGACCCGTTCCTCCTATAGCTCCTCCCACCAGCCTCCACTGGTTTGTGTTTATATATGTTTATACTCTTTATTGGTATTTTATTAGGATCCCTGTGTGTATATTCTTCTCAACAATATGAGGCTCATAACTGTTCTTTAAACAGCATTATACTGATAAGATTAGATCACTCTGGGACCTGTGCCACTTTATATAATGTTTACATACCCTACATTACTCATCTCATATGTATATACTGTATTCTATACCATCTTCTGCATCTTGCCTATGCCGTTCGGCCATCGCTCATCCATATATTTATATGTACATATTCTTATTTATTCCTTTACATTTGTGTGTATAAGGTAGTTATTGTGAAATTGTTACATTACTTGTTAGATATTACTGCATGGTCGGGACTAGAAGCAGAAGCATTTCGCTACACTCGCATTAACATCTGCTAACCATGTGTATGTGACCAATAACATTTGATTTGATTTGAACTTTGCACATACACTGCTGCCATCTAGTGGCCAAAATCTAAATATTGCCTGGGCTGAAATAATACATTATGGCCTTTCCCTTGCATTTCAAAGATGATGGTACAAAAAAGTATCTTTTACCAGATCTAATGTGTTATATTCTCCTACATTAATTTCACATTTCCACAAATTTCAAAGTGTTTCCTTTCAAATGGTATCAAGAATATGCATATCCTTGCTTCAGGTCCTGAGCTACAAACAGTTAGATCTGGGTATGTCGTTTTATGCGGCGGGGGGGGGGGGGGGGGGGCGGTGTGTAGCCCTTTCCTGCAGTCAAATGACCTAGTGGCCTCATTCCTATTTTTCATAATTTCATAATTAATAAACATGTTTGTTTTTTAAACACAGAAAATCCTGTGTTTCGTATATGTCAAACAGTTTTGTTATATTTCAGTCTTCTATGATGTATTTAAAGTGTGATATTGGGATGCATTTCAACTCTATATCTGACATAGTACAGGTGTCTTCTTTTTTTAAGCCCATAATCATGTGTGTGAGGTGTATACGCTTGTTTCAAAGTAGATTTGTTTAAGACTACCAAGAATCACTATGTGACCCTGATTCAGCCCACTGCAGTAAAAGGTTAAGAGATGAAAGAAGGTTCCCACCTGCTCTGAAGGGGTTCCCGTACACAATCCCAGACAGGAACCTGCGTAGCCGTCCCATAGAGAATCGACCAATGAAACCACCCAGCTGCTCTCTGATCAGCTCCTTCTCAAATCCGCCTGACGACTCAGGGCTTACGCAGATATCTGATCAGGAGAAGGGGAACTATATTAGTGTGTGTGTGTGTGTGTGTGTGTGTGTGTGTGTGTGTGTGTGTGTGTGTGTGTGTGTGTGTGTGTGTGTGTGTGTGTGTGTGTGTGTGTGTGTGTGTGTGTGTGTGTGTGTGTGTGTGTGTGTGTGTGTGAGATTGAGAGAGAGAGGCAGACAGACAGACAGACAGACAGACAGACAGACAGACAGACAGACAGACAGACGCAGAGAAAGACAGAGACAGAGAGAGAGAGAAAGAGAGAGAGACA
>NW_026600283.1:508749-549171 GCF_029448725.1 Salvelinus fontinalis
TCCCTCCCTCTCTCCTCCTCTCTCCTTTCCCTCCCTCTCTCTCTTCTCTCCTCCCTTCCCTCTCTCCTTTCTCTCTCCTTTCCTTCCCTCTCTCCTTTCTCTCTCCTCCCTTCCCTCGCTCCCTTCCCTCCCTCTTCTTCTCTCTCCTCCTCTCAGGGTTTGGCCCATGTCCAGCATTTGGTGGAAACTCTGAGTGCTGCCTCGCCTTGGCTTCCCTCCCCTGTGTGCGTGTGTGTGTGCATGTGTGTGTGTGTGTTGCTTTGGCTTCCTTCCCCTCTTTTTCGACATTCCTCTGCCTTTATGATTGTTCCCAGCAACCTTGTGTGTCCTTCTTTAATGTAGCGCTACATGATATCTTTGTGACAAAGTTTCCAGCAGAACAACCCCCCCCAGCCACTGTACCTGTATCATCACGGCTGGACTGTGTTTCCAGCCTGGGCCCAACAACACTGTGTGTGCATCCTTCCCGTGTGTGTGTGCGTGTGTGTGTGTGTGTGTTGTGTCGGCCATTTTGTGAAATGTCATTAGGAATGTAACAATGATTAGTGACTGTATGTAGATGGTATGTGTTCATGGTTTGGAAATAACGTTTACACAAATCCATTGATTCCATAACTCAATAGGCCTATGTAGTTTCCCACCACCACATGCCACCACAGAAGGTTTTCAAAGTTAATAGGCCTATGCAGTTTCCCACCACCACACGCCACCACAGAAGGTTTTCAAAGTTAATAGGCCTATGCAGTTTCCCACCACCACACGTCACCAGAGAAGGTTTTCAAAGTTAATAGGCCTATGCAGTTTCCCACCACCACACGTCACCACAGAAGGGTTTCAACGTTTTCATGTATATATATATATATATCTATAACCGAAAGATCGCTGGTTCGAATCCCTGAGCTGACTAGGTGAAAAATCTGTAGATGTGCCCTTCAGCAAGGCACTTAACCCTAATTGCTCCTGTAAATCGCTCTAGCTTAAATGACAACAATTTTGAAATGAAAAATCTCCTGGCCTCAATCCCAAAAGAATGGGAAAAAACTTAACAAGCGGAACTTTCCCTTTAAGATACTACTTAACCACTTACTCAGTCTTTTTTTTTCTTTTTTTCTTTGGGGTGGATCAGCTTAATATTGCGGAAAGAATGTTGCTTCCAATGTAATTGTCTGCATCATTTCCAATCCCCCATATTTTTTGGGGTAAATATATATATCCATACACGCATGCATACATATATACATATATACATACACATACCTATATAGACATACATACTTTTTTAAAGAATATACCTTTATTATTATTCCCCGCAACCCTACCACCGCTCCCCCAATTGGAGTAAACTAATAAACACTTCTGCTTTTACCTTCAATTTATACATCTTATACCTATTTTACAGACACAGACTACTTTATAATAGTTCTCTCTTGTTTGTTCTTTGTCCTTCCTCTATTTCTGTTGTCCATCCAATTTTATTTCCACTTGTAACTGTGCTATTTCACAATAGCTCCGCACCTATACACATTTCACAGATCCCGTATGCCCTACATTGTTTATCTTGTTATTAGTCCCACCCTTCAGTTCCACTCAACCCTTCCCATCTATCTTCCAACATCATCCATTTCGGATTTTTATTTGCCATATATTTTTCAACTGTGCTGTGATGCTTCACAAAAGATTTGAACCTTCCTATTCTCATAGCTTCTACAGATTGTAAATTAAAAATAAACATTTTTGCTAAAATAATTATTATATTATTGATTGATTGACTATGGCTTTTCAAATCCCCCAGTATTGCTATCTGTAGCGTTAGTTCTAGGCAAATGTTGCAATTCTTCAGCCATTCCTGGACCTGTGACCAAAAACGAGCTACATATGGACAATACCAAAATAAATGATCTAATGACTCTGCCTCCTCACAACAGAATCTGCAGAGCTGGGAAGATTGTATACCCCATATATATAACATTCTGTTAGTTGCAAGAATTTTGTACAGTAATTTAAATTGAAAAATTCGAAGTTTTGAATCTGGCGTTGTTTTGCGTATCAATTCATAAACCATGTGCCATGGAATGGGTACATCGAAAATCTCTTCCCAACTATTTTGCAATTTATATGGCACAGCTGTCAGTTTTTTGGTCCTTAAATGAAATTGGTATATGTTTTATTTATCACACTTTTCTTTAACCATTTATGTTCTTTAATACAGGGCCGACATACAAGTTCCTTACTTTTTTCCCCTTCTACTTGCCTCTTCCATTTTTGTGGTAATGCTGCAATTAATTGGTTGTAATTTTGGGTAGAGCAGACATTTCCATATGTCTGTGTTAGCTGCATGTGTGACATAACTCCACCAGTCCTATTTATGATATCATTCACAAAAATTATACCTTTTTTAAACATTTCTTCGATAAATACATTTTTTTTAATCAATTACTATATTTGAATTTAACCACAATATTTGTTGTACTATTTGTTCCGTCCTTTCAGGTGGATTAAACTGAAATTGCAACCAACTTTCTAAGGCTTGTTTAAAAAATAATGATATTTTGGAGATTATTTCCTTTTCAAACAACCGAAAGTGAGCAGGTGTAATCTGAATAAAGGGAAAAAGGCCCTTCTTGAACATAGGATGAGACATTCGTACCAGTTTACTAGAGAACCAGTTTGGATTTAAGTATAACTTTTGTATGACTGATGCCTTTAGTGAGAGGTCTAATGCTTTAATATTTAATAATTTCTGCCCTCCGAATTCATATTCGTTATATAAATAGGCCCTTTTAATTTTATCTGGCTTGCCGTTCCAAATAAAATGGAATATTTTTTGTTCATATAATTTAAAAAGCAGGTCACTAGGTGTAGGCAAAACCAAAAGCAAATAGGTAAACTGTGATATGACTAAAGAGTTAATCAGGGTGATTTTTCCACAAATAGACAAGTATTTTCCTTTCCATGGTAGCAAGATCTTATCTATTTTTGCTAACTTTCTATAAAAATTTATTGGAGTGAGATCATTTCTTTCTTTTGGGATTTTTATACCGAGTATGTCCACATCTCCGTCAGACCATTTAATTGGTAAACTACATGGCAATATAAAATGTGTATTTTTTAGTGATCCAATACGTAATATGGTACATTTATCATAATTTGGTTTTAATCCAGAGAGGATAGCAAAGGTATCTAGATCCTCTATGAGGCCGTGGAGAGACTCTAGTTGTGGTTTTAAAAGAAAACATGAATCATCAGCGTACAATGACACCTTAGTTTTTAAGCCACGGATTTCTAATCCATTAATATTAATGTTTGATCTAATTTTAACAGCTAACATTTCGATGGCAATAATAAATAGATATGCCGATAGTGGACAACCTTGTTTTACTCCTCTAGATAGTTTAAAACTTTCTGAGATGTAGCCATTATTTACTATTTTACACCTAGGGTTACTATACATAATTTTAACCCATTTTATAAGAGATTCCCCAAAATTGAAATATTCTAGGCATTTATATATAAACTCCAGTCGTACTTTATCAAAAGCCTTTTCAAAATCAGCTATGAAAACCAGACCTGGTGTCCCCGATATTTCATAGTGTTCTATTGTTTCCAGTACTTGCCTTATATTATCTCCAATGTATCGTCCATGTAAAAAACCTGTCTGATTAGGATGAATAATATCTGACAAAACTTTTTTTATTCTATGCGCCAAGCATTTTGCTAGGATTTTTGCATCACAACACTGAAGTGTAAGAGGTCTCCAATTTTTTAATTGGACTGGATCTTTATATATACCACTTGGGTCCTGTTTCAGTAATAACGATATCAGACCTTCTTGTTGCGTGTCTGATAATCTACCATTTATATAGGAGTGGTTAAAACAAGCTAATAATGGTCCTTTGAGTATATCAAAAAAAGTTTTGTATACTTCCACTGGTATGCCATCCAGCCCTGGAGTTTTCCCATCCTTAAAGGCCCCAATTGCATCAAGCAGTTCCTCCTCTGTAATTTGGCCTTCACATGAGTCTTTCTGTACAGATGTTAATTTTACATTATTAATAGGAAAAAAATCCATACAATTAGTTTCAGTTAGTGGAGATGGAGGAGCCTGAAACGAAAACATATTCTTAAAGTACTTTACTTCCTCTTTCAAAATATCATTTGGTGAATCATGCGTGACTCCATCATTTGTAACAAGTTTTAATACTTTTTTTTGGTAGCATTTCTATATTGAAGATTGAAAAAGAATTTGGTGCATTTTTCCCCATATTCCATCCAGTTCGCTTTATTTTTATAATATATTACACTGGATCTTTCTTGAATAAGTTCCTCCATTTCTTTTTGTTTTTCCTCTAACTTATTCTGTGCCTCTATGGTACCGTTTTTATTGCTATCTAACTGTACTGTTAGTCCTTCAATTTCCTTTGTTAATATGGACACTTACTCAGTCTTACAGGCTTGATAATATTGACGTTGGGTGGAAACTAATAAGTAGTGTAAAAAAATCACAAGGTTCTGTTATGGCTCAAAATGGCCAGAAACAAAGATCGTTCTTCTGAAACTCATCATTCTATTCTTGTTCTGAGAAATGAAGGCTATTCCATGTGAGAAATTGCCAAGAAACTGAAGATCTCGTACAACACTGTATACTACTCCCTTCACAGAACAGCGCAAACTGGCTCTAACCAGAATAGAAAGAGATGTGGGAGGCCCCGGTGCACAACTGAGCAAGAGGACAAGTACATTAGAGTGTCTAGTTTGAGAAACAGACGCCTCACAAGTCCTCAACTGGCAGCTTCATTAAATAATACCCGCAAAACAATAGTCTCAATGTCAACAGGATCCGGGATGGCCTTCTAGGCAGAGTTGCAATGAAAAAGACATATCTCAGACTGGACAATAAAAATAAAATATTAAGATGGGCAAAAGAACACAGACACTGGACAGAGGAACTCTGCTTAGAAGGCCAGCATCCCGGAGTCGCCTCTTCACTGTTGACGTTGAGATATTTCTAAGTTACCCCAAACTTTTGAACGGTAGTATAAATGTGACCCGCTCCTAAACTATTAGCTATTAATAAAGATGATTAAATATAGCAACACACCACATCTGTTTTGAATGATGAACGTACAGTTCATTAGTTCCTTTCTCTAACTTCTTCATACACTTTCCTTTTTACACCCTCTCATTCTCTTTCTCATCTACCTTCCTCCCTCTTCTCCTTCTCCCTCCCTCTTCCTTCGCTCTCTCTGTAGGAGGAGAATGAAATCCCAACCAGTGTGTTTGTCAAGGATACTGTTCCTTTCCCCCGTGAAGCTGAGGAGGGGGAGGAGCCCACTGCCGTCATCGACGCCAACCGCTCCACGGAGGAGGGGCTTCACACCATCGACCTATCCTCGGACGAGGACGTAGGGCTGGAGGCGGACCTGGACGAGGTGGGAGATGGCGTATACGAGCTGGCAGGAGAGCACACAGACAAATCCCGCACGGATAAGTTTAAACGCTCCAGTCTAAAGAAGGTGAGTGATGGAGAAAACCGGCGTTAGGGGTCAAAGTCTATGGGTGAGAGGTTAGGGGTCAAGGTCATGTTCTGTGGCCATGTGGCGTTTTCAATGCTGACTATTGATGTATTGCAGAGCTTAAGATCAGGGGTCGGAGGTTAGGGGTAAGGGTTAGGAGATTTCCTGCTATGCACTGACTGCATGGTATTGTACAATGTATTGCAGGTGGACAGTCTGAAGAGGGCCTTCTCCAAAGCGAATATAGAGAAGAAGATGAACAAGATTGTGTCACAGGAGAAACGAGAGAAGATGAAGAAGAGCCTGACACCCAACCACCCAAAGAGCTCCTCCTTCAAAGTGTCCCCTCTCACGTTCAGCATCAAGAAGGTCAGTACACACACACACACACACACACATACACACAAACACTCACACTGTTGTGGATTCATCTGACATGACTACGTCCTGCTGTAACAGAATCGTAAGTCTGAGGGCCAACCTGAAGCTGAAGCAGAGGTGGAGGCCTCATCCCAGACCGGGGTTTCGCCTACTGCCGTGGCCTCCATCGAGATCTCCCCGCTGGCCAACCCTGATGAGGATGTCCTCTTCACCGAGGTGCACTCCCAACTGGCTCCGGGGCTGGAGGAGTCCAAGGCTGAGGCTTTGGAGATGAAAGAGGTGGCTGTCAGTGAAGTTCCAGAATCTGACGAAATTCCAGAATCCAACGGTTTTTCTGATTCCAAACCGTTCCTAGAATCACATGTTCCTGAGGCAGATGTGGATCTGTCGGTTATGACGGAGGGAGGGAGCGAGGAGTACGCTCTCTCTGCCACGCTCCCACATGATGCCTTCCACTCTATCTCGCCCTTCGGTGAGGAAGACAGGGAAGAAAAGGTGCAGAGGGAGAAAGAGTAGGAGAAGGAAGGAGAGAAGTAAGTGTAGAAAGAGGTGGAGGAGAAGGAAGAGGAGTAAGAGAAGGAGGAGAGACTTGTGGAATAGGAGCCCAGCTGTCAAAGTCCCCTAAAACACACACACACAAAATAAATACACATATACCTATTCCCTAACATACTTCCCCACTCCCACTCCCACACTCTGTCCATCATCCTCTAAAAAACTCAGACCCTCTGTTCAAAAACACACACCCATACACACACAATTACAGTTCATTTCTGTGTGTCTTTCTGTATGTCATTGTGTGCAATGTATGTGCTTGCATTTGTGTGTGTGTGTGTGTGTGTGTGTGTGTGTGTGTGTGTGTGTGTGTGTGTGTGTGTGTGTGTGTGTGTGTGTGTGTGTGTGTGTGTGTGTGTGTGTGTGTGTGTGTGTGTGTGTGTGTGTGTGTGTGTGTGTGTCAGGGGCAGATTTCTGTTTCACATGTGAAAGAGGATGATGAAGTTGCTAAAAGGTATAATTATCTTCTTATGCTTCTGCTTAAAGTTTAAACCTGAACGTATACTTGTGTATGTAAGATGCTAACTTTGCTTGACCTAATATATACAATTCAAGCCAATCAGTACAACACTTGTCATAATATTAGCTACAGATAGAGTTTTGAGTTTTGGTATCTATTACTGTCCGTTACAGGTTTGCCTAGAGAAAACACCGCCATATATTTTTCAACTAACCTGGTATTGGCGATACTGTCTTCCATCTCCATTCTGGGAAACAGTTATTTTAGAAATGTTTCTATCCAGTGGCAGGTGGTTCTACAAAAAACACTGAAAACTCAGACAGTAAATCCATGTTTTGTACCGCGCAAGGAGGATCCTCGCCATCTTAGCTGTCGGACATCTAGAATTTTCCAGCATCTTTGACAGAACTAGTCATTTCTATGCGAAGCGGCCGCGGCCAGACAGTGTGTCACGTTAATACAAAGCTCTACACACATTGATACAAAACATGGATTTACTATCATTCTGAGGTTTCTCTGCTGTTTGTACAACCACATGCCACTGGACATGGACATTTATAAGATAACTGCTTTCCAGAATCGAGAACAAAGAGAGTATCGCCAATACCAGGTTCATTGAAGAATCTATAGCAGCGTTTTGTATCGGCAAATCTGTAACTCCTAGTAATGGATACCAAAAATCTTTGGTTATATCACATTATTTGGTGTACAATCTGTAGGTATCATCATTCATGACCCTCGAATATCTTAGTACTGTATCATCTCTCAGTGAATGTATAGAAAACATAGAGAGATATAGCATGGCAACAGTTGATAATAAAACATTATAAGGGTTCATACCACAGGGTGGTGGCACCTTAATTGGGGAGGACGGGCTCCTGGTAATGGCTCGAGCAGAATAAGTGCATTAGTATCAAATACATCAAACACATGGTTTCCGTTCACTCCGTTCCAGCCATTACAACCGGTCGTCCTCCCCTTAGCAGCCTCCCCTGGTTCATACATAATGTACAACAGGTAATAATGCATTATTGTATATCTGTCAGCTTCAAGTAAAGTGTTAGTGAAGTAGCCTATGTAGTCTTCTCTTATTTCACTGGTGCCAAAGAAACTCCTCTTCAATATATTGTCCAGATTGTTAAAACTGTGATTGTCATGTTTCTTGCTCTTATATAAAAAAAATAATCTATCTCCAGAATCGTTAGAATTCTAAATAAAAACATTGAAACTGTCCTCCTCCTCTCTCTTTATTTCATCCTGTTGGGGATTAGTTTATTTGGATTAGGCTAGATTATGGACATATAGACTACAAATTAGACAGCTATTGGTTGTCCTGTCCATTACAGCCACAGTGCGTAATATTTCCAGTTCAAGTAGTAAAATACACACCTTGAATTTGAGCCATATGATCGAGTGCTATTTGCATGTGCTCCAGGCCTTGAGGCCTACCTTCCACTCTGATGGTGTGATGGAAAATGTTATGTTTGTGCTTTTCTAATAACCAATTTCTGTGTTCTGTTTGTGCTTTTCTAATAAGCAGTTTATGTGTTCACGCAAGTGACTGAATCCTCATTATCAGTGTCTGCAATTTGGCAGTATGCCCTGAACATTGTTTTGAGAACAAAAGGATATCTCAGTTTCAAGGTTTCAGCTTGGAGAGAAGAAGCCTTGTGAGGTATTGGTCTGTCACATACATAAACCAAACGTTAATGATGAATTAATTATGAATGATAAGCAAAATCATGCCTATGTAACATGTCTGTAAGCAGTATATAAGAGATCTAACGGGACTGTCCCAAAAGAGCTCCTGACAGACGTGCACTATGGTGCATCAAGTTGGAACCTCTCCAGTTAGCTGTTAATAAACAATGTTTCATTTAAGATTGACTTTGGGTGTCCCTGTGTAGAATTGCCACGACAATGGCATGCATGCACACACCTGTCAGGTGGATGGATTATCTTGACAAAGGAGAAATGCTCACTAATAAGGGATGTAAACAAATTTGAGCGAAATAAGCTTTTTGTGCATATGGAAAATATCAGGGATCTTTTATTTCAGCTCATGAAACATGGAACCATTATCACAGCATATTGGCTATATGCCTGGCCGGCTAATATTGATATTCTCAGATCATATTATATTTAAAACTCAGCCTTTGATAACAAAATAGATCAGTCGGTGTAGCACTTGTGAGGCACAGCTAAACAGAAATGATTTGCTTTTTATATGACTGGACTGATGGTACCTGCATCTGTAAGGGTGCTTTCAAGACAACTCGGGATTCTGAAAAAAAAGAGGTAAAATGATGACGTCATCTTCAGATTGGAACGTCGGAGCTCGACAAAAATGCCCGAGTTTCCCACTTGGAATTCTGAGTTGGATGACTGTTCAAAGCGATTTTTCTTGGTAATTTTTTTCCCTGAGTTCCCAGTTGTGAAGTCGGATGTCTGAGATTAGGTGAAACAGATTCGAGGTAAAACAGAAGTCTGAGACGCACTGCAGTCAGAATTCTGAGATTTCACACTTGTTTTGAACACTGTATTAGTCTCAGCGAAGGAGTGAGCAGCAGAGGGTCCGCCTCTCACGGTCCCTGCTCTCTCCTTTTCCTCCAGTGAGTCTGACCAGAGAGAGGGGACACCGTCTTCCACCTGATGGTGAAACTCGAGTCATACCACATCTGCCAACAAATTTATGTTGTTCCTATGACCAGAGAAAGTGTAATATTCCTTGATATTAAAATAGACATGAAGAGTTGTTAATAATAATGAAAACGCCGGGCTACTCGTTCATTGCAGCTGCAGAACCAGTGGAAGTAGGGAAAATCATGTTTTGTAGTAGTGTTGAATAAAAACCCAGTCATAACAACAGCAGCTCTTTGCTGTATTCTCTGAAAGTCTCTCTCTGGTCACTGTCTTAAAAGTTTGAAAATCTTACATTGACTAGTATCAAACTTTGCTGTGGCATTGGTCGTGGAAGCTGTAGTCACAGTAATTTGAGCTATCTGATTGGCCAGCACAGTAGGCACACTCGATTTAGCCACAGATCTCGGGTAGGCGAAGTTTGTCTTTTCATTAAATTATTAAAAATGGGACCACTTTCCCATCCGGTGCGCAGGGCTTCTGAATGAAGTGCACCTACTGCCAACAGCACAACACATAACAAATGAGCGCATGCCTTTATCATTGTCTTTTCTCCGGAAATGTTTCATGATCGACTAGGAATTCGGCCAGTTCACTGGTTGGCGACCACTGGTTTAGTTTGGATTTTTGCTTTGCCTACTAAATTAAGATCTAAAACAAAGATTGACCACAGCCCGTCATTTGAAATGGGAACAAATGAGTCATAGTGGGCAGAACAAGCAAGGAGATGGGCAAAGCCAAGCACGATTTAGCGAGATCCTATTGGCGCGTTGTAGCATGCATTTGAATATTTACGTTCGGGAACTCAATTCGCCCTTGCACTCCTTTTAAACAATGCCATTTTTTTCTCAGCTTTAGCAAAGGGTAAAATCTACAAAACTTAGTCCACTATGTTCGTAACAGATTATAGTTTTGGGAACAGAAAACTGTATTGAGACCAAATGTTTCATCGATGAGAAAACGTGCAAAATGTCGGCCAAAATCCATCTCGTTCCAGCTTCTCCCACTGCCGGACACTTGGCTTCCTACTCACTATCATATTTGGTAGTGAGTGAAAACGCCAACAGGATGCTTCACATTTATACATCCGGTTAAATATCTGTCTAATTGTCAGTGGCTAAAAACAAACTGCAGTCTCCAACCAGTTACTGGCGGTAATGAACTGGGTTCTTCCGTCGTCGTAAAGAGAAGAAGAAAATCCGGAACTAGGCTGCTCTCGACAAAACGTCAGATGACAGGCGAATCTAAACAATAACAAATACACACACCACCAAATTAGTTATACAAACCATATGCCAGGGTTATAATTTACGGGGTGAAGCATGGCATTTATAACGGCAAACTGGAATCCGCTCGGGGAAGCGTTTTACAGGTAAGCAGATTTTAGCTAGCTAGTTGTGTTAGCTTGCTCACATGACCAGAATCTTTGCAAAATGCTAACGTTAGCTAGCTAGATATATTTCATATTTAGGTTGACTCTGTCGTGTGTGTGTGTGTGTGTGTGTGTGTGTGTGTGTGTGTGTGTGTGTGTGTGTGTGTGTGTGTGTGTGTGTGTGTGTGTGTGTGTGTGTTTCCACTCTACAGGAAGATCGAGCTGTATGAGATGGGATGGAGCTTGAGAGATGGGCTCAAGGAATGCCTGGTGGCAGCAGCCCCATACGGGGGACCGATCGGTGAGTACATACACACACACACCAATATGATGGAGCAGAGAGAATCACGTGCACAATTTGGAGAAACTCACATTGTTGCAAAATATTTATAATCTACAACATGCGTATTATAACCACATAGCTAATTAAAGAAGCATGTTCCTCACTCTCTCTCCGTCTCTCTATACCTCCCTCCATCTATTTCCCTTCATCACCATCTCTCAGCTCTTCTAAGGCAGCCACAGAGGCCTTCCTCCAGCGCACGGCCCCAGCTGGAGATCTACTCTTCCTCAGGCGTGAACATGGCCAGCTTCCCGGTACACACACACACACACACACACACACACACACACACACACACACACACACACACACACACACACTTATTCATTCTTTCTCTGTCTGTCCCTCCCATTCTCCTGCACTCGTTTCTCCAGTGGAAGAGTGGCCCAGTGAGACAGCTGGGTTGGACGGTGTGTGATGACCTGCTGTGTATCCAGGAGGATGGCACTGTCCTCATCTACGACCTGTTTGGTGCCTTCAAAAGACACTTCAGCATGGGCAACGTGAGCACACATAACACAAAAAAACATGATAAAAACATGATCACCCACCTGACGTGTGTGTCTTTGACAGGATGTGGTTCAAAACCAGGTGCTGGAAGCCAAGGTGTTCCACTCGCCCTACGGAACCGGTGTCGCCATAGTGACGGGAGCCTCACGCTTCACCCTGGCCACGAACATTGACGACCTGAAGCTGAGGAGACTCCCGGAAGTCCCAGGTGTGTGTGTATGTGAAATCCTGTCAGTCCTCAATTCCAAATGAATTGAGACATTTTTCACTATTTAATTGATTAATTGGTGTGTTGTTCCTACAGGCCTCCAGGGGGCACCCTCCTGCTGGGCAGTGCTGACTCAGGACAGACAGACCAAAGTGCTGCTGGCCAACGGAGCTGACCTCTACATACTGGACAACACATCCTGCACCCCTGTGGTGAGACAAACACACACAACTTATTCATTACTATGTCTAATCATCCTTGCTCTCTCACCTCTAACTGTGTGTGTTTGTTCCAGACACCTCCAGGCCTCTCTCCCCAGGCCTGTAGCATCGTGAACATGGCTGTGTCATTCAGCTATAAGTACCTGGCTCTGTTCACAGACTCTGGACACCTGTGGATGGGCTCAGCCAACCTCAAGGTAACATGGATTACTATCCCTCATACTGTATGGCTCCATGATGTGGCTAGCTTCCATTATTATCTATTGTCTATACACACCAGTGGTCCTCAACCCATCCAGGCATTACCAGTCTTATCACAGGTTATCTAGGTTGCCAGGCAGCCGTAGAGTGTAAATCGCTCTGGTGTGGGGAGTGCTGACCATTTTGGGCCAAGAGTTTTTTTCCTGTCAAGTTACATCGTCAGTAGAAGCCCTGTATATCAGACATGTCTAATGTAGATGTGTATTATGGCAGTCTGCTACTGACTGTTGTTTGTTCCCCAGGACAAGCTGAGTGAGGTGGACACCAAGGTGAGGACCCCTCCTAAGCAGATGGTCTGGTGCAGAAGGCCAAAGAGCCAGCAGCCCTCTGTGGTCATCATGTGGGACAGGCTCCTACTGGTGGCCGGAGAGTGTACAGACACCATCCAGTATCCTTCAGCTCACAGCAGTTATGCAAGTTAGCTCAGCTAGCTTGTTCCTGTTAGCTCAGCTAGCTTGTTCCTGTTAGCTCAGCTAGCTTGTTCTTGTTAGCTCAGCTAGCTTGTTCCTGTTAGCTCAGCTAGCTTGTTCCTGTTAGCTCAGCTAGCTTGTTCCTGTTAGCTCAGCTAGCTTGTTCCTGTTAGCTCAGCTAGCTTGTTCCTGTTGGTTTGTTACTGTTAAAGGTACAATTACCAATATGACATTAAATTTACAATTAGCAATTCTGTTCGCAGACATCAACACAAACATAATAAAAATCTGCCACTGATCCAAATGTGTGCCCTCTCATGGAGCCTTAACCAGTGTTTAGATACACTCTGGATGAGGAGAGTGTGTGTGTAGCAGAGCTGGATGGAGTGAGGATCGTAGGAGGGTCCAGGCATGAGCTGCTGCAGGAGGTGCCCTCGGCCTGCCAGGACATCTTTAAAATCGCCTCCATGGCTCCTGGAGCTTTACTACTGGAGGCACACAAGGAGTACGAGGTACGTGTCTGTGTCTGGGAGGTACGCGTCTGTGTCTGGGAGGTACGCGTCTGTCTCTGGGAGGTACGCGTCTGTCTCTGGGAGGTACGCGTCTGTCTCTGGGAGGTACGCGTCTGTGTCTGGGAGGTACGCGTCTGTGTCTGGGAGGTACGCGTCTGTGTCTGGGAGGTACGCGTCTGTGTCTGGGAGGTACGCGTCTGTGTCTGGGAGGTACGCGTCTGTGTCTGGGAGGTACGCGTCTGTGTCTGGGAGGTACGCGTCTGTGTCTGGGAGGTACGTGTCTGTGTCTGGCTGTGTGACTGTAAGAGCTTTTCACTTTACTGGATACATATATCGGAGGAGATGGTTTTACGTGTGTGTGTGTGTGTGTGTGTGTGTGTGTGTGTGTGTGTGTGTGTGTGTGTGTGTGTGTGTGTGTGTGTGTGTGTGTGTGTGTGTGTGTGTGTGTGTGTGTGTGTGTGTGTGTGTGTGTGTGTGTATAGAAGTCCAGTCAGAAGGCAGATGAGTACCTGAGAGAGATAAAGGAACAGAGTGTATTGGGGGAAGCGGTGAGACAGTGTGTGGAGGCTGCCGGTTATGAACATGAACCAGAGACCCAGAAAACACTGCTCAGGGTAAGACACACTCTTTCTCTCTCCCTCTACCTTGCTCGCTCTCTCTCCCTATGTCTTCCTCTCTCTCTCACTTCTTTTCTCTCTCTCCCATCTATGCCTGCATGCTAAGTTGAAGATCAAAATGAGTCAGTCCACAGATATATTCATGTTTTTCTCCCCCACTCTATTCCTCTCTCCCTCCCTCCCTCACCCTCTCTCCCTGCCTCTAGGCTGCGTCGTTTGGGAAGTGTTTTCTCAGTAACTACCCACCAGAGCCATTTGTCAGTATGTGTCGAGACCTGAAAGTTCTCAACTCTGTCCGAGACTACACCGTGGGGATCCCCCTCACACACACACAGTACAAACAGATGACTGTTCAGGTCCTCATTGACAGGTAACACCCCAGGTGTGTGTGTGTGGGTGTGTGTTTACACGGTGTGTGTGTGTTTACTCTCTGTATGTTAAACAGGTTGGTGTACCGTAAGCTGTATCCCCTGGCCATTGAGATCTGTCGCTATCTGAAAACGCCAGAGTACCAGGGAGTCAGCAGAGTTCTTAAGCACTGGGCCTGCTGCAAGGTGAGACCGAGGGCTCATTTACCTGCATGTATGTTCTTAACATGCTCTAACAGGTACAGTGCTGTGGAAAACTATTTGCCCCCATTCAAATGTTCTCTACTTTTGCATATTTTTGATACTGAATCTGGTCAGATCTTCAACCAAAACCTAATATTAGATAAAAGGAACCTGAGTTTACAAAGTTATGCAACACCCAATGCCCATGTGTGAAAAAGTAATTGCCCCCTTACACTCAATAACTTGTTTTACCACCTTTAGCTGCAATGACTCCAACCAAACACTTCCTGTAGTTGTTGATCAGTCTCTCACGTCGCTGTGGAGGAATGTTGGTCCACTCTTCCATGCAGAACTGCTGTAACTTGTGTTAACAAGCATGAACTGGTTTGACCAAAAAAGTGATAGTTTTGACTCATCTGTCCATAGAATATTCTTCCAAGAGTCTTGATGATCATCCAGGTGCTTTTTGTCAAACTTGAGTCCACTTTTTGGATGAGATGGGTCCCATTATGTCTGGAGAAAACCAAACACTGCATTTCACAGTAAGAACCTCATACCAACGGTCAGCATGGTGGTGGTAGTGTGAGGGTTTGGGGATGCTTTGCTGCCTCAGGACCTGGACCACTTGCCTTAATAGAAGGAACCATGAATTCTGCTCTGTATCAGAGAATTCTACAGGAGAATGTCAGGCCATCCGCCTGGGAGCTGAAGCACAGCTGGGTCATGCAGTAAGACAATGATCCAACACACACAATCAAGTCTACATGAAAATGACAAAAAAAATGTTTTGACGTTTTCGAATGGCCTAGTCAAAGTCCAGACCTAATCCCAATTGAGATGTTGTGGCAGGACTTGAAACAAGCAGTTCATGCTTAAAAACCCACAAATGTCACTGAGTTAAAGCAGTTCTGCATGGAAGAGTGGGCCAAAATTCCTCCACAGTGAGGTGAGAGACTGATCAACTACAGGAAGTGTTTGGTTGGAGTCATTGCAGCTGAAGGAGGTACAACCAGTTATTGAGTGTAAGGGGGCAATTAGTTTTTGACACAGGGGCATTGGGTGTTGTATAGCTTTGTTAATGAAATAAAAAAATATTTTTAGTTATATGTGAACTCAGGTTCCTTTTATCTAATATCAGGTTTTGGTTGAAGGTCTGATGACATTCAGTAAAATGAAAAAGGGGGCAGATAGTTTTCCTGGGACTGTACCTCTTGAGATTGAAATAAAACGTGTGTCTCAGGTCCAGCAGAAAGAAGAGCCTGATGAGTCCATAGCACATGCTGTCAGTGTGAAGCTGGGTGAGGCAGCAGGAATCTCCTACTCTGAGATCGCTGCCAGAGCATATGAGTGTGGCAGGACGGAACTGGCCATCAAGGTACACACACACACACACCAGCAGGCCTGAACTGACTATCAAGGGACAGCCACACCCTGCGTCACGTGCTTCCAACAGAAGAGAGAGTGATTAGAGGCAATCAAAAAGACATCATTTGGATGGATTGAACATGCTCACAGAGGTTTATCATTGGGAATGTTACCTTGACAATACTCTTTCCCTCTCCCACCACCCTCTCCTCTCTTTCCCTCTCCCACCACCCTCTCCTCTCTTTCCCTCTCCCACCACCCTCTCCTCTCTTTCCCTCTGTCACCACCCTCTCCTCTCTTTCCCTCTGTCACCACCCTCTCCTCTCTTTCCCTCTGTCACCACCCTCTCCTCTCTTTCCCTCTGTCACCACCCTCTCCTCTCTTTCCCTCTGTCACCACCCTCTCCTCTCTTTCCCTCTGTCACCACCCTCTCCTCTCTTTCCCTCTGTCACCACCCTCTCCTCTCTTTCTTTCCCTCTGTCACCACCCTCTCCTCTCTTTCTTTCCCTCTGTCACCACCCTCTCCTCTCTTTCTTTCCCTCTGTCACCACCCTCTCCTCTCTTTCTTTCCCTCTGTCACCACCCTCTCCTCTCTTTCTTTCCCTCTGTCACCACCCTCTCCTCTCTTTCTTTCCCTCTGTCACCACCCTCTCCTCTCTTTCTTTCCCTCTGTCACCACCCTCTCCTCTCTTTCCCTCTCCTCTCTTTCCTTCTCCTCTCTTTCCCTGTCCCACCACCCTCTCCTCTATTTCTTTCCCTCTGTCACCACCCTCTCCTCTCTTTCTTTCCCTCTGTCACCACCCTCTCCTCTCTTTCTCCTCTCTTTCCCTCTCCTCTCTTTCCCTCTCCCACCTTTCTTTCCCTCTGTCATCACCCTCTCTTTCCCGCTGTCACCACCCTCTCTTTCCCTCTGTCATCACCCTCTCCTCTCTTTCCCTCTGTCACCACCCTCTCCTCTTTCTTTCCCTCTGTCACCACCCTCTCTCCTTTCTTTCTTTCCCTCTGCCTCCTCCCTCTCCTCTCTTTCTTTCTTTCCCTCTGCCTCCTCCCTCTCCTCCCAACAATTTTTGCCTCTCTCTCTGAGTCTAGTTGTTGGAGTTTGAGCCTCGTTCTGGGGAGCAGGTCCCCCTGCTACTGAAGATGAAGAGGAGTCAACTGGCCCTGAGTAAAGCTATAGAGAGTGGAGACACAGACCTGGTTTACACGGTGGTGACATACCTGAAGAACGAGATGAACAGAGGAGACTTCTTCATGACGCTCAGAAACCAACCGGTAGCCCTGAGCCTCTACCGACAGGTATAGACACAGACACACACACACACAACAGACTCTACACACAGGTACACACGCACAAAATGTGGTTTAATGTGTGTGTGTTAGTTCTGTAAGCACCAGGAACAGGACACACTGAAGGATCTGTTCAACCAAGACGATGACCATCAGGAGCTGGGTAACTTCTACGTCAAGGCCAGTTACAAGGAGAAGAAGCTGGAGGCTCGCCTGTCTCTGCTGCAGAGTGCTGTGGACGAGTACAACAAGGCCAGGAACGAGTTTGCAGCCAAGGTGAGACCCAGACAGTTTTAAGTGCATATTTGGTCTCACCAGGCTCTGAATAGCATTAGCACGTTGGACCAAAAATGAACATGTATATTAGATCATGACAATGTTCTCAAAATGTTGTCTCATTATTATTATTATTATTATTATGTTCTCTGTCTCTCTCTCTGTCTCTCTCTGTCTCTCTCTGTCTCTCTCTGTCTCTCTCTGTCTCTGTCTGCTCCAGGCGACAGAGGAGGAGATGAAGCTGCTACGGTTCCAGAGGCGTCTGGATGAGGAGAAGGGAGAGGCTCTGCTGGGCCTGTCTCTCCAGGAGACTCTGCATGCCCTCCTCACCTCCAACTTCCACAAGCAGGCTGAACAGCTCTACAGGGACTTCAGGGTGCCAGACAAAAGGTAAGGGCTGTGTGTTATGCTGCTTTCAAGACACCTGGGAACTCTGGGGAAAAAACAAGGTCAAATCATAACGTCAGTGATCTTCAGGTCGGAATGTTTGAGTTCTACAAAGTTGCCAGAGTTTCCGAGTTGGATGACCGTTCAAAATGATTCGGAGCTTGTTTCTCCCCCCCCCCCCCCCCCCCCTTAGTTGTCTTGAACGCTCGGAAGTCAGAGATTTCCCAGTTGTGAGTACCCAGTTGTCTTGAACGCTCGGAAGTCAGAGATTTCCCAGTTGTGAGTACCCAGTTGTTTTGAACGCGGCATATTGTCACTGTGTCGTCGCATATTGAACACGTCACTGTGTAGTACCTTATCAATGACGTCACTGTGTAGTCCATTCTTGATTTTATTTTATTAGGATCCATACTGGGGTCCGACACAACGAAAAAGACATTACTGGCAGCTTCATTAAATAGTACCCACAAAACACCAGTCTCAACGTCATCAGTGAAGAAGCGACGCTGGCCTTCTAGGCAGAGTTCCTCTGTCCAGTGTCTGTGTTCTTTTGCCCAACTTAATCTTTTATTTTTATTGGCCAGTCTAAGATTTGGCTTTTTCTTTGCAACTCTGCCTAGAAGGCCAGCATCCCGGAGTTGCCTCTTCACTGTTGACGTTGAGACAGGTGTTTTGCTGGTACTATTTAATGAAGCTGCCAGTTGAGGACTTGTGAGGCGTCTGTTTCTCAAACTAGACACTCTAATGTACTTGTCCTCTTGCTCAGTTGTGCACCGGGGACTTCCACATCTCTTTCTATTCTGGTTAGAGCCAGTTTGCGCTGTTCTGTGAAGGGAGTATTACACAGCGTTGTACAAGATCTTCAGTTTCTTGGCAATTTCTCACATGGAATAGCCTTCATTTCTCAGAACAAGAATAGACTGATGAGTTTCAGAAGAACGATCTTTGTTTCTAGACATTTTGAAGCTGTAATCGAACCCACAAATGCTGATGCTCCAGATACTCAAATAGTCTAAAGAAGGCCAGTTGTATTGCATCTTTAATCCGAACAACAGTTTTCAGCTGTGCTAACAAAATTGAAAAAGGGTTTTCTAATGATCAATTAGTCTTTTAAAATGATAAACTTGGATTAGCTAACACAACGTGCCATTGGAACACAGGAGTGATGGTTGCTGATAATGGGCTTCTGTACGCCTATGTAGATATTCCATAAAATATCAGCCGTTTCCAGCTACAATAGTCATTTACAACATTAACAATGTCTACACTGTATTTTTGATCAATTTGATGTTATTTTAATGGACAAAAAAAAAATATTTTTTTTTTTTTTGTTTTTTCTCTAAGTGACCCCAAACTTTTGAACGGTAGTGTACATTTAAAAACATTAACATGTAGTCTGTGTGTGTGTATCTATCAGTTCCACATACATGTCAGTACATACACACAACAGGTAGGTCACATGTGGGAGAGGCGTTGTGAGGTGTTGCTTTACTTGTTTTTTTTAAACCAGGTTTGCTCTTCATTTGCGTTTTATATGAGATGGGAGTTCCATGCAATCATGGTTCCATATAATACTGTACGTTTCCTTGAATTTGTTCTGGACCTGGGGACTGAAAAGACCCCTGGTGGCATGTCTGGTGGGGTTAGTGTGTGTGTCAGAGCTGTGTGTAAAACCAGAGGGAGAGAGAGATGAGACAACACTATAATAATGAGACCACACTGTAATAATGAGACCACACTGTAATAATGAGACCACACTATAATAATGAGACCACACTATAATAATGAGACCACACTATAATAATGAGACCACACTGTAATAATGAGACCACACTATAATAATGAGACCACACTGTAATAATGAGACCACACTATAATAATGAGACCACACTATAATAATGAGACCACACTATAATAATGAGACCACACTATAATAATGAGACCACACTGTAATAATGAGACCACACTATAATAATGAGACCACACTGTAATAATGAGACCACACTGTGATAATGAGACCACACTGTAATAATGAGACCACACTGTAATAATGAGACCACACTGTAATAATGAGACCACACTGTAATAATGAGACCACACTGTAATAATGAGACCACACTGTAATAATGAGACCACACTGTAATAATGAGACCACACTGTAATAATGAGACCACACTGTAATAATGAGACCACACTGTAATAATGAGACCACACTATAATAATGAGACCACACTATAATAATGAGACCACACTATAATAATGAGACCACACTATAATAATGAGACCACACTGTAATAATGAGACCACACTGTAATAATGAGACCACACTATAATAATGAGACCACACTGTAATAATGAGACCACACTGTGATAATGAGACCACACTGTAATAATGAGACCACACTGTAATAATGAGACCACACTGTAATAATGAGACCACACTGTAATAATGAGACCACACTATAATAATGAGACCACACTATAATAATGAGACCACACTGTAATAATGAGACCACACTGTAATAATGAGACCACACTGTAATAATGAGACCACACTGTAATAATGAGACCACACTATAATAATGAGACCACACTGTAATAATGAGACCACACTGTAATAATGAGACCACACTATAATAATGAGACCACACTGTAATAATGAGACCACACTGTAATAATGAGACCACACTGTAATAATGAGACCACACTGTGATAATGAGACCACACTATAATAATGAGACCACACTATAATAATGAGACCACACTGTAATAATGAGACCACACTGTAATAATGAGACCACACTATAATAATGAGACCACACTATAATAATGAGACAACACTTTGAAAACATTATCATGGTCTAATTTGACATTGCATAACTTCTTACTTTTATAAGAAAACAGTCAGTCTCTCCTCAACTCTTATCCAAGAGAGACTATCATGCATAGTATTTATATCAGCCCTCTGATTACAATGAAGAGCAAGACGTACCGCTCTGTTCTGGGCCAGATGCCGTTTAACTAGGTCTTTCCTTGCAGCACTGGACCACACGACTGGACACTAATCAAGATGAGATAAAATGACACATTGCTGTCACTGTATAGTCCCTTATTGATGATGTCCCTGTGTAGTCCCTTCTTGATGACGTCACTGTATAGTCCTTTATTGATGATGTCACTGTGGTCAGGTACTGGTGGCTGAAGCTGACCGCTCTGGCAGAGAAGGATGACTGGGAGGAGATGGAGAAATTTGCCAAGAGCAAGAAGTCCCCCATTGGCTATCTAGTATGTTGTTTAT
The DNA here is from genome assembly GCF_029448725.1 of Salvelinus fontinalis. Taxonomy (NCBI): domain Eukaryota; kingdom Metazoa; phylum Chordata; class Actinopteri; order Salmoniformes; family Salmonidae; genus Salvelinus; species Salvelinus fontinalis. The sequence continues at coordinate 529,917 of NW_026600283.1, forward strand.
ATAACCTTTATACAATGGTATTCATCCAATAGGCTACTTTAGTTAAGTAACTAACCTCTCTCTTTCTCTCTTAGCCCTTTGTGGAGGTGTGTGTGAAACAACACAATAAGTACGAGGCCAAAAAGTATGTTTCCAAGGTGACGCCAGAGCAAAAGGTCAAAGCCCACCTGGCCATAGGGTGAGTTTGTGTTTGTGTGTGTGTGTGTGTCAGTCAGTGTGCAGAAGCTAAACTCCTCTTCCTCTCTCTCTCTTTATCCTTCTCTCTCCTTGTCAGTGATCTGGAGGGGGCAGCCGAGGCAGCTATAGAGAGGAGGAGTGAAGGAGAGATCAGCACTGTCCTGTCCCGCTGTTCTCCCACCACAGACCGAGCCCTGCTGGAGAGACTCAACCGAGCCAGATCCACTGCTGCCAAAAAGTGACCTTCCTGAAATCCTATTCAAACCACAAAATATCTCACTGTCGAAAAAGTGAGCCCTATCAAAAACGCACTAAGAACTGTTGCTGTTGAAAAGTGACCCGTCAACCACCAGTCACCCCAGCTCCAGCCTATGTCCTGCTTCAACCACGTTTGGAGGGGAAGGAGTGATTTGGGAAAGAAAGACATTCCAAGCTAACACACACACACACACACACACACACACACACACACACACACACACACACACACACACACACACACACACACACACACACACACACACACACACACACACACACAGCTTAGACAAGCTGATATCAACAGCACTCCCATACTAACCAGTCATGAAAGAAATGTGCCTCTCGAACTGTCTGTTTTAGCCAAGAGATGCAGTGAGATCATCTCAATTCACAATGAATTGCAGTCATATTGTATATCCTGTGTTTTCAAATCTGTTCAAATGAAGGAAGTGAGAGAAGTACATCACTTTTGACTATTGAGAAGCACAGAATGCTCCCATTTAGTGTCTGCTGTAAGCTGCTTGTGTTACTGACTCTCCTCTCCAAATCATGTGACTGTTGAATTAATGAAACCATGTTGGTGTTGTTCACACACTGCAGACAGTTGTCTTATGTTGTATCACTGAATAAATGCATTCCTTTGTAAAGGAGCTACAAAACGATAGAGGAACACGGTACTCAGGAATGGGATCGGTGTCCTATGGGGAACATTATGGGAACACGGTACTCAGGAATGGGATCGGTGTCCTATGGGGAACATTATGGGAACACGGTACTCGGGAATGGGAGGGGTGTCCTATGGGGAACATTATGGGAACACGGTACTCGGGAATGGGATGGGTGTCCTATGGGGAACATTATGGGAACACGGTACTCGGGAATGGGAGGGGTGTCCTATGGGGAACATTATGGGAACACGGTACTCGGGAATGGGATCGGTGTCCTATGGGGAACATTATGGGAACACGGTACTCGGGAATGGGATGGGTGTCCTATGGGGAACATTATGGGAACACGGTACTCGGGAATGGGATGGGTGTCCTATGGGGAACATTATGGGAACACGGTACTCGGGAATGGGATGGGGAACATGGGGAAACGGTACTCGGGAATGGGATCGGTGTCCTATGGGGAACATTATGGGAACACGGTACTCGGGAATGGGATCGTGTCCTATGGGGAACATTATGGCAACACGGTACTCGGGAATGGGATCGGTGTCCCATGGGGAACATTATGGGAACTAGGCCGCTGTAGAAAACAAGAAACTCAGAATTACTGTTGCTTTCTGTAACAATCAACAGGGTATATTGTATGTAGGCTATTATGTAAACGCATCAGGTCAGAAAATGAGGTGCATATTGTGGCTAGACGACATTCAACAGCTATACCGTAACTACAGGCCTACTGTATGTGAGGGGGGATTCATGTGAAATGTTACAGTATAAATTGGAATTTATGGTCCGAATTTACGACGCATTTTTTGCTGACGGCATGCTTTTTCAGTTGAGTAAGAGGTACCGCAGGGGAGCGGACTACCCCTGTCACATGGTCTGTTTATTTGTCTGTCTGTGCGGCGAGACACTTTCTGTCACGCGATTCAGAAGCTTTTCAGGCGACTTCGGCGTTTAAAACAGGTAATGTTGCCGTGTCTGTACAATGTGTTGTTTTCTGAGAAATCATTAACAAAGTTGCAAGTTATAGTATCCTAGCCAGCAGTTGGCTAAAAGTAAAAACAAGTCGGTGTAGTGCAGTCATTTATATGGGGCTACGTAGAGAAATAAGAGTGAGTGAAGTAGAAGTTCACTCGCTGCCTTAGAGATAATTCAACAGCTGTGGCAGGCTACTGTCTATAACTCGCAGAGTACCCTGTTCAACGGAACATCTTTTGTCTTGCCTATTCACTCTCTCACTGGCACAAATACACAATCCGTGTCTCAAGGCTTAAAAATCATTCTTTAACCAGTCTCCTCCCTTTCATCTACACTGATTGAAGTGGATTTAACAAGTGACATCAATAAGGGATCATCTTTCACCTGGATTCACCTGGTCAGTCTGTCATGGAAAGAGCAGGTGTTCTTAATGTTTTGTACATTATTGTATATTAAGAGTAACTTTCTTGAAACCAGATGTTTTAGACTTCAATTTGACTGTTTGTTGCGAAAGTGATATACTTTTAGTGGTAAATGTAAAAGACCCGGTCCTCCCCCAGCCATCCTTGGGTACTTTGTCCCCCCTCAGTGTCTTGTTTTGCGCGCTTCGTACAAAATAATAACATGCAGTACGACAGGATATTTCTAAACACAGCTCTTTATTAGCTAGCTATAACTGGTATGTTCACGTGTCTCATACCACGATCAACCGAAGATGACCTCACCACCTGTGTGGTCTTAACCAATCATAGCGCAGTATGATACGGTGGTAAAATGCATCCAATTACAATTCAGTATGTTTACGCATACGAATATTACTCTCAGATTTTTGGGGTGCATGATGCCCCTGGGCTACTGTGTATAACTGTGTGTGTGTGTCAAATTGCTTTAGTCATGTCTGTGAAGGTGGAGTGTGTGGTGAAAGAGAGGTGTGAGATCGGAGAAGGGCCAGTGTGGGAGGAGAAAGAAGGAACTCTGCTCTTTGTGGACATATCCGGACAGAAGATCCACCGCTGGAACCCAGCAACCAATCAGAAAGAGACAGTGGCCACAGGTAAACCAATCAGAAAGGCAGCTGTGACCCCGGGTGAATATGTCGTAACCACTAACTAAGGTTCAGTAAAGATCTTTTTCATTGAACTTCTATTTTGTAGATCCAGTTTGTTCTTCATGCAGGTTGTTTGGGCTATGAGGTAGCAACACTTTATACTCCTGTCATGTTCTGTATTTTTATTTTTACAACCCTCCCTGTTTCCAACTCCCCCTGTCCCTCTCCCTGCTCCCTGCTCCCTCTCCTCACCTTTTCCCTCTCTTCTCTTCCTCCAATCCCCACTCCTCCCCCCAGAGAAGTTTGTGGGCTGTGCGGTCCCTCGGCGGTCTGGAGGATATGTGATCGGAGAGGGACGGAGTTTTGGAGCGCTGGACTGGGAGTCCAAGTCCATCTCCACCATCGCTGTCATCGATGAAGACAAACCCAACAACCGCTTTAATGATGGCAAGGTGGACCCTGCTGGACGCCTCTTTGCAGGTAGAGATTTATAGATCAATTCATTTGACAATCCGTTAATCCATCAAGCTCTCTTCTACCGCATCTGTTTTGTGCTCCATGTAATGTTCTGTTAACTGTGTTCTGTCAGGTACCATGGCGATGGAGGAACGTCCTACAGTTCTAGAGCTGAAGCAGGGTTCTCTGTTCTCCCTGAACAAGGACCACATTGTAGTCAAACATTTCAATCAGGTGATACATAAGGGTGGAAGTGGAATGTTCTCAATGATAGTTTCTAGCATAAACAGTTCCGTGTCAGTGTGAGATATACAGTACCAACGACTAATCCTATAAGGTATTAGATGAAAAGAGACTGAAGCTATCCTTTATGTTTTTTTTTATTATTTGACCAGGTGGACATCTCAAACGGTCTGGACTGGTCTCTGGACCACAAAACCTTCTACTACATAGACAGCCTCACCTACACTGTGGAAGCCTTCAACTATGACATCAACACCGGGAGTATCAGTGAGGGACACACGCTCACACACACACATAAACCTTGTAATACATCGACAGCCTTGTGAATGTAGTGTGTGTTTGTGTGTGTGTGTGTGTGTGTGTGTGTGTGTGTGTGTGTGTGTGTGTGTGTGTGTGTGTGTGTGTGTGTGTGTGTGTGTGTGTGTGTGTGTGTGTGTGTGTGTGTGTGTAGGTAACCGGCGGATGGTGTATAAGATGGAGGAGGGGGAGGGGATTCCTGATGGCATGTGTATTGACGCAGGCGGTAGACTCTGGGTCGCCTGCTACAATGGAGGCAGAGTGATTCAGATTGACCCACAGACAGGTGTGTGTGTACCTGCTTATGTGTGTCAGAGCATAACAGTTACAGTATATTATATTATGAAGGTAAAAACCACCAATCCCCCCTTTCCTTTTCTCCTTCTCTATCCCCTCCCTCTATCTCTCTGCCCCCTCACTCTATCTCTCTGCCCCCTCCCTCTATCTCTCTGCCCCCTCACTCTATCTCTCTGCCCCCTCCCTCTCCCTCTCTCCCTTTCTCGCTCTGTCCTCTCTCCCTCTATCTCTCTCTCTGCTGCCTCGCTCTCTCTTTTCTCCCTCTCTCCATCTTCCCTCCCCCTCTTCTCAGGGGTGCGTTTGCAGACAGTGAAGCTACCAGTGGATAAGACAACATCATGTTGTTTCGGGGGTATAGACTATTCAGACCTGTACGTGACCTCAGCCTGCAAGGGAATGGATGAGGCAGACCTGGCCAAGCAACCACAGGCAGGCTTTGTCTTTAGGGTACGTGTGTGTGTGTGTGTGTGTCAGTGGAGGCTCCTCGGAGGAGGAGGAAGGGGAGGACCATCCTACTCAGTAAATTTCAGAAGAACAAAAAACTTGTGAAACATTAAAGTATAAAACTACTGAATGTATTCACATTTGACCAAATAACTGATTAAAACACACTTTTGTAATGGTCTGCAGTAGTCTGAACGGCACTCTCTGTGGTAGCACCATGGTGTAGCCAGAAGACAGCTATTTTCCATCCTCCTCTGAGTACATTGACTTCAATACAAAACCTAGGAGGCTCATGGTTCGCGCCCCCTTTCGTAATCATGACGACTTCCAGAGGACCTCCAACATATCAGAGATCTTGCAGCAAGAGCTGACATGTTGTCTACCCAATCAAAGGATCAGAGAATGAATCTAGTACTGAAAGCATAAGCTACAGCTTGCTAGCACTGCAGTGCATAAAATGTGGGCAGTAGTTGACTCAAAGAGAGAGAAAGACTAAAATTGAACAGTTTTTAACAAATTAATTTCTTATATTAAGGAGAAGCAGCAGAGAGAAAAAGAGGGAGAGAGAGAGCTACTGTAGGCATATTTCATTGTATTTTTTTCACTTGCACTTACCTAATTTAGCCTACTCAAACATCTGGCTCAAACAGAGAGGAATGCTATTTGTGTTAGCTAGCTGGCTAAGGCTATCCAACACTGGAACTCTTCCAAGTCAATGTGAGCTTTTGATTTTATAAATGTATTGCCACCGGGGCTCACCAGTGTAACTGCTTGCTGTACACTGTACAGCGTGATTGTAGCGGGTTTACTAACGCATTTTTTCTAGTCGCTATGTTGACTATGAGGTTAGCTAATATGGTGACAACAATGTTGCCTGTGTGTAGCGGTTATGGTATGAAGGTTTGGCTTGGAAAGTTTTTTTTTTGCCTGGTCACAGACAGCTGTTGTGTTGTGCACTAAAGGCCACAAGGGAAGGGAAAAGGTGAGAGGATGAGAGTGCGTAGATGCGAGAAGGAATTAAACAACTAGCAAAATGATGATGCCGTTTGTATGTGGCTACTATGAAAGTGAACTGCATGTGCTGGTGATCAGGGGTGTGTTCATTCTGCCGATTCTGTTGAAAGACCTTTCTTAAACGGAAGCAAACAGAACGAAACAGGGATAAACCTAGCTATTTTGTCCAATAGAAACTCTTGTTTGCAACTTTTTGAACTTAGGATTACAACCTAGATCAGCTAGATGCAGAGTGTGCAAGGCGGTATTGAATGTGTCACCGTTTGTCACCTTGATTACTCCAATTTGTCTCTCGACCTGTGTTAGAAACATTTTTTGTAATTTAGCGACACTCTTATCCAGAGTGACTTAGAGTAGTGAGTGCATACATTTTCATACTGTTGTATACTAACTAGGTTGTAGTAACCTCATGATAGGTATAGGGAAACACTTTGTATCATGTAGTAGCCTAAACCTATTGGTTACAATGAGCTGGGCAAATGGAATATGAATGACAGTCATCCAATATGCTGTAATAGAAATAAGGCCATGCTCATAAATATAAAAAATAGTCCTCCCTAGTCTTAAACGGCACTGTTTTATTCAGCCTGTGTTTTATTCTCCTTGCAGATCACAGGCCTGGGTGCAAAGGGCATTCCTGCAAATTCATTCACTGGATGAGTGACACAATGGAAACACTGAAAACCGGCCCTTGTCAATCATGCCATGATGATCAGCCAGTTACTCGGCTGCACAACTGAACTGCGCCCACTGACCACTAATCTCACTAATAAAATAATATGACTTTATGATTTTAAGCAAAACTCAACACGCCTCAGTTATAGTTACTGTACTTAATGTATTAGTAGGCTATTGTACATATTCTGTCCAATAAAAAAGCTAAAATTGATAGGTAGTTTGTATGAGGACTCTTATTTTGATACAATTCTCGCTGTTATGCCATTGCTGCTCGACGTCACGCGGCATTCATGCATGTTTTTTTCTTGGGGTAACTGGGATGTCCTCTTCCTGCTGAAGATAATCGGAAGCAAGAATAGGACCAAATGGGAAAGGGCATTTTCATCTCTTTCTAGTCACAGACCCGGGTGAAATCCAACATATTTACAGCATTTTAACTGTGGTCCTGCTACATTCCGCTCGCTGTTTACAAGCTATCTTCAATAATAGATGTCAGTAGGCGGTGGAAATGGAGCACGGAGACGTTTCGTCCACGAACGCAGACTGGATGTCTCAACTGCCAGAGGAACTGTGGGGTACACCGCTTTGGGACCTGGCGATACCCGGTGAGAATCAACTTAATAATGTCGAGTGATAGCCTACTGTTATCCTTTTTATTTCGATTACAAAAATAGTTTGATATAGAGTTTAGAGCACATTATTATTGTAAACCACCCTGGGTTTATAAGCGCGGTTATCGACTCTGCCACTTGAGCATGCTTTTGGGGCACAATCGATTACGCACTGGACTTCGGGCTAGCTGGTTGAGGGTTCGAGACCTGTTCTATGTTCATATGGGACTAGCCGAGAGAAAACATTTGTCTCGAGTTTCATTAGAGGAAGTAAGACTGCTTTTTTCAAACCTATTCAGTCCCTTTCCTTGATGTCATATGACTTCGCTTTTGTGTCTTTGTTTTTGTCTCTGCTTGCAGGGAGTCATGACAGCATGAGTTACTGCCTGGATACACACTCTCCTGTCTTGGGTTCTGAGTCATTCATGCTGCAGTTTCTGGATCGACTGGCACCCTGCATTGTACGCCCCTGTGTCTACCGCTGGGCCACCACACAGGCAGGCTTCACACACCAAACACACACATGTTGGTTTTCCTATCCTTGTGGGGACCAAACGATTGATTCCCATTCAAAATCCTATTTTCCCCAACCCTAACCCCTAATTGTAACTGTAACCCTAAACCTAACTCCTAAGCCAAAAATAGCCTTTTTTCCTTGTGGGGACTGGCGAAATGTCCCTTGTTTTTTCCCCTTGTTTTACTATCCTTGTGAGCACTTCTGGTCCCCACAAGGATAATAAAACCAAAAAAACAAACCAAACACACAAACACACACACTGCAGACAGAGTATTGTGTGTGTGTATTATTAATATTATATACAATCTAAGAGATTTTCCCTGTCCTTTTCTCCTATAGATGTGGTGTATTCCTGATCAGTTGGATGCTGGAATCCGGTTCTTCGATCTACGCATCGCCCATAAAAACATAAAAAATACACACAACACACAAGACTTGCTAAAAACACACAACACAGATGACACGCTGTACTTCGCACACGCGATCTATACGTTACAGACTGTAAAGGTACGGTATAGTAAACACACATGCCATTCTGGTGTGTTAATCTTCTGTGCTCGATGTGAGTTCATATGCTCTAGAAATATTATTCACAATCCATTGTGTGTGTGTGTGTGTGTGTGTGTGTGTGTGTGTGTGTGTGTGTGTGTGTGTGTGTGTGTGTGTGTGTGTGTGTGTGTGTGTGTGTGTGTGTGTGTGTGTGTGTAGGAGGCCCTGTCAACCATGGCTGTGTGGTTGAAGCAGCACCAGAAGGAGGTAGTGATCCTGTCCTGTTCCCACTTCTACCTGCTGACTGACTCTGAGCACCAGGCCCTGGTCTGCTACATCACTCAGCTGTTTAAAGACAAACTCTGCCCCCCACAGGTACAGGATAGACAAGACCCCACAACTGCCTGTCTCAGTCAGGGTTGGGGTCAGTTCAGTTTTCAGAAAGTGGTGTCATTTGGGGTGAGTTCGTGTTTTCAGGAAGTGGTGTTAGTTGGGGTGAGTTCGTGTTTTCAGGAAGTGGTGCCAGTTGGGGTGAGTTCGTGTTTTCAGGAAGTGGTGCCAGTTGGGGTGAGTTTGTGTTTTCAGGAAGTGGTGCCAGTTGGGGTGAGTTTGTGTTTTCAGGAAGTGGTGCCAGTTGGGGTGAGTTTGTGTTTTCAGGAAGTGGTGCCAGTTGGGGTGAGTTTGTGTTTTCAGGAAGTGGTGCCAGTTGGGGTGAGTTTGTGTTTTCAGGAAGTGGTGCCAGTTGGGGTGAGTTTGTGTTTTCAGGAAGTGGTGCCAGTTGGGGTGAGTTCACGTTTTCAGGAAGTGGTGCCAGTTGGGGTGAGTTCACGTTTTCAGGAAGTGGTGTTAGTTGGGGTCAGATAAGTTTTCAGGAAGTGAAGTGTCCATTGTTTTCTGTGTTTTATTGGCATGAAAGGTGAATGAACTCTCGTGTATGTGTGTGTAGGAGACTCCCTATCTGAGCCAGTGCTGGGATCTGGGGCAGCAAGTCATCGTTTCGTACGACGATGAGACGATTCTTCACCAACACAAGGAACTGTGGCCTAAGATCCCTTACTGGTACGCTCTGTGTGTGGGACTCTGTGTGTGGGACTCTGTGTGGATGTGTGTTAAACCTGTAACCTTTGACCCTTTACAGGTACGCTGACTCGGCAGACCCCAAAGAGGTCATTTCTTACCTGGAGGAGCAGCAGAAGGCCCAAGGAAGAGCAGGTTAGTGTGTGTGTGTGTGTGTGTGTGTGTGTGTGTGTGTGTGTGTGTGCGTGGGCTTGCGTGTCCTTTGATTGACAGCTGAGCTCTTTGATTGACAGCTCATTTCTTCACCTCGGGGCTGAACCTGACGGAGGATACTGCTGTGGTGGTCTGCAACCCCTGTCTGACGATGAGGAAGTTAACGATGAAGAGTTTCTCCCTGCTGCTGGACTGGGTGGAGAAGCAGACTCCTGGACCGGACCAGACCGCTGTCAACATCATCTGTGGAGACTTTGTGGGTCTGAACCACTTTGCCTCTGTGGTTATCGGGCTCAATAAGAAACTACTGAAGACAGAGAGCCACAGATGACTCACAAGGGACGGAGTGAGAAAGAGACCGACAGATTAACATGCACAGGATCCCAAATGGCTTCTAGCTCCTTCTCCCTATGCAGTTGTGGAGATCTGAGAGGTTTGGTTAGGTGTAATCAACATGGTACTCTGATACACTAGATCAGGGGTGTCAAACTCATTCCATGGAGGGCCTACTGTCTGTGGGTTTTTTGGTTTTTCCTTTCATTTACACCTAGACAACCAGGTGAGGGGAGTTCCTTACTAATTAGTGACCTTATTTCATCAATCATGTACAAGGGAGGATCGAAAACACGCAGACACTCAGTCCTCTGTGGAATGAGTTTGACACGTGCACTACTAGATCATATGAATGAGTTTGACACGTGCATTACTAGATCATATGAATGAGTTTGACACGTGCACTGCTAGATCATATGAATGAGTTTGACACGTGCACTACTAGATCATATGAATGAGTTTGACACGTGCACTACTAGATCATATGAATGAGTTTGACACGTGCACTGCTAGATCATATGAATGAGTTTGACACGTGCACTGCTAGATCATATGAATGAGTTTGACACGTGCACTGCTAGATCATATGAATGAGTTTGACACGTGCACTGCTAGATCATATGAACGAGTTCCCATGTTTCCCTACGTCTACCTAGAGCACAGGGTGTCAGGTTTACTGTGTTGTTAATGAGTATGATGGATACAATCAGAGGTTTTTACATTCTAAAGTGATGCCAAAGGAAAAGTTCCATCAGATGGGCAATATAATTTATTTTCTATTCTATATGCAAATACACTACATGCAGGGGCAAATACATAAATGTCTATTGCACTTTTCATCAGTTTGAGGAATCTTTATTTCAAACATAATTAACACTAACAATTGATACGCAAAACAACGCCGGATTCAAAACTATGAATATTTAAATTCCTATACAAAATTCTTACAACTAATAGAATGTTATATATATGGGGGATACAATCTTCCCAGCTCTGCAGATTCTGCTGTGAGGAGGCAGAGTCATTAGATCATTTATTTTGATATTGTCCTTATGTAGCTCGTTTTTGGTCACAGGTCCAGGAATGGCTGAAGAATTGCAACATTTGCCTAGAACTAACGCTACAGATAGCAATACTGGGTGATTTGAAAAGCCATAGTCAATCAATAATATAATAATTATTTTAGCAAAAATGTTTATTTTTAATTTATAATCTGTAGAAGCTATGAGAATAGGAAGGTTCAAATCTTTTGTGAAGCATCACAGCACAGTTGAAAAATATATGGCAAATAGAAATCCGAAATGGATGATGTTGAGAGATAGATGGGAGGGGTTGAATGGAGCTGAAGGGTGGGACTAATAACAAGATAAACAATGTAAAACATATGGGATCTGTAAAATGTACATAGGTTCGGAACTTTTGTGAAATAGCACAGTTACAAATAGAAATCAAACTGGATGGACATCAGAAATAGAGGAAGGACTAAGAACAAACAAGAGAGAACTATTGTAAAGTAGACTGTGCCAGTAAAATGTGTATAAGATGTATAAATTGAAGGTAAAAGCAGAAGTGTTTATTAGTTTACTCCAATTGGGGGATCGGTGGTAGGGTTTGCGGGGAATAATAATAAAGGTATATTCTTTTTAAAAGTATGTATGTCTATATAGGTATGTATATGTGTGTATATGTATGCATGCGTGTATGGATATATATATATTTACCCAAAAAATATGGGGGATTGGAAATGATGCAGACAATTACATTGGAAGCAACATTCTTTCTGCAATATTAAGCTGATCCACCCCTTTAAAAAAATATTTTAAAAACATTTAAAAATACATTTAAACATTTTTTAAAACACTAACAACACCGTGAAATAGTAATGTTACAGAAGGTGTGACTTTATAAAATAAACCACTTCCTCACAGCTGAGAATGAATACCTTGAGAAACTGTCATGTAAACTGTGTGCTGCCCTCCTGTGTTCAAACAGCAGAAGTGCAGTAAAACATGTTGCAGGGACAGATCTGTTGGCACTAGTTTAATTTTCTAGAGGAAACTAAAACAGAAGCTAACAAAAAGGTCGATAAATGTGTATGGTGAAACAAAATAATAATACATTTAAAATCATATGATAATAAAGGAAAAAGCAGAAATGATGGCAGATCACTGAACAAAAGATACATTTGAACTCACACCTAACAAGGAGCACAATTAATGTCACATCATTAACTGTAGAAAAATAGATACATTGTAGAAAATATAGTGAACACATACGTTAAATAAACATTGATGTCATTCACAGTAAGGCACTTCATTGATACAGCCAGACAGAACAAACTATAAAATTAATAAAGACGGAATATCTAGCAGTTTTAAAATAATTCATGAAATATAATCTAACTCCTTCAAAAGGCAATTATTTCTGAAAAAGAAGCAACATGGCCTCCTGCTCTAAAGTCTCTATATGGGAAGATCTCAACTGCATGTCCTTGTCTCCTTCTCAAAACCAATTGGAGGAGAAGGTCCGAGGGGAAGGAACTCTGGCTTTCTCATGCAATGGGTTTTGAGAAAGATACAGGGAAAGAGGACGCGAGGAGTATGCAATTTACACCTTCCCTATGACTTTGGTTTACCTTCTCTTATCACACGTCCCTTCACATCTCCTTCAGCAGAATCCCATAAGGGCGGATGGAGCGCTCCACAATCCTCCTCCCTTCTTCCTCAGATGTGCCGTCATTAACTGGAACAAGCCAGTAGTCAACTCTCTTACAGATTTTCCGTTGGGCTGGGTTGATGCGGTTCTGAAGGACCATCCTGTAGTTTTTCCCGTTTGTCTTCGACACAAAGTCTCTAGCGTAGCCGCTGGCTTGGCTGAGGTCAGGAGTGGAGTAGATCCCTCGCCCGTAGAGCTGCCTATCTCCTACTTTATAGTGGGACTGGATGATGCCTTTAGCCCCGTCCTCGCTGGTACCGTGATATGACACTGGCCACTCCCCGGGTTCCGAGTATGTCCGAATCCCATTTGGACCGAGCCAAGTGTTATCTCCGTATTTGTCCAGAACCTTCAACGCGATCCGTTTCCATCCACACGGTCGCTTGTAACCCTCATCGCCTCTCACAAAACTCTCAGAGTCGGAAATGTCGGTGAAGTCATAATCGAACTTCCTATCGAAGAATTTTTCCTCATCCACAAAGAGTTCGGTGTTGGTTGCCTTTGTTTTGTCCTCGCTGAAGAAAAGCACTGATAACCCCCATGTCAACCATGAGACAGGGTTGAGCCACTGCAGGAGAGAGGTGACGCCCAGGACAGAACCGATGAGAAAGCCTTCCACAGTCAAAAGGTTTTCAGGTGTCTTGCCAGGGTTGTTCCTCTGAAAGTCGGACAAGGGCCTCACCGTGGCTCCCATTGCCACTGATAGGGCCTCATAGCGTACACCCTCGTCAAGCATGACTGGTCTGACAACAGTTGTTAAAAGTGAAAGCCTCTCAAACCAGTAAGGATATGTGTCTGTAGCTAATTGTGGAGCAATCGTTAGCAGCTAACACCTCAAACTTCTCTCAGGCACTCGGTCTGTATTTGTCCATTGTCTTTGCAAACTAACCGAATGAAAAACCTTCTGGCTACTACAGAAATACTGTCTCCACCCACATTGACAGACTTTCAGTTTCATTTTTAGTCGTGGCTGAATTTATATGTAGGCTAGTTAACTTGTGAATCTTCTGTGAACTTTTACTCAAATGCTGAACTAGCATAGGCATACTTTATCTCAGACTTTTATAGCCTACTGGACTCATAGAGAGCTAGTCTCTCACATGACTTTTATAGCCTACTGGACTCATAGAGAGCTAGTCTCTCACATGACTTTTATAGTCTACTGGACTCATAGAGAGCTAGTCTCTCACATGACTTTTATAGCCTACTGGGCTCAGAGAGCTAGTCTCTCACATGACTTTTATAGTCTACTGGACTCATAGAGAGCTAGTCTCTCACATGACATCTATAGCCTACTGGACTCATAGAGAGCTAGTCTCTCACATGACTTTTATAGCCTACTGGACTCATAGAGAGCTAGTCTCTCACATGACATGTATAGCCTACTGGACTCATAGAGAGCTAGTCTCTCACATGACTTTTATAGCCTACTGGACTCAGAGAGCTAGTCTCTCACATGACATCTATAGCCTACTGGACTCATAGAGAGCTAGTCTCTCACATGACTTTTATAGCCTACTGGGCTCAGAGAGCTAGTCTCTCACATGACTTTTATAGCCTACTGGACTCATAGAGAGCTAGTCTCTCACATGACATGTATAGCCTACTGGACTCATAGAGAGCTAGTCTCTCACATGACTTTTATAGCCTACTCGACTCATAGAGAGCTAGTCTCTCACATGACATGTATAGCCTACTGGACTCATAGAGAGCTAGTCTCTCACATGACATCTATAGCCTACTGGACTCATAGAGAGCTAGTCTCTCACATGACTTTTATAGCCTACTGGGCTCAGAGAGCTAGTCTCTCACATGACATCTATAGCCTACTGGACTCATAGAGAGATAGTCTCTCACATGACTTTTATAGCCTACTGGACTCATAGAGAGCTAGTCTCTCACATGACTTTTATAGCCTACTCGACTCATAGAGAGCTAGTCTCTCACATGACTTTTATAGCCTACTGGGCTCAGAGAGCTAGTCTCTCACATGACTTTTATAGCCTACTGGACTCATAGAGAGCTAGTCTCTCACATGACATGTATAGCCTACTGGACTCATAGAGAGCTAGTCTCTCACATGACTTTTATAGCCTACTCGACTCATAGAGAGCTAGTCTCTCACATGACATGTATAGCCTACTGGACTCATAGAGAGCTAGTCTCTCACATGACATCTATAGCCTACTGGACTCATAGAGAGCTAGTCTCTCACATGACTTTTATAGCCTACTGGGCTCAGAGAGCTAGTCTCTCACATGACATCTATAGCCTACTGGACTCATAGAGAGATAGTCTCTCACATGACTTTTATAGCCTACTGGACTCATAGAGAGCTAGTCTCTCACATGACTTTTATAGCCTACTCGACTCATAGAGAGCTAGTCTCTCACATGACTTTTATAGCCTACTGGGCTCAGAGAGCTAGTCTCTCACATGACATGTATAGCCTACTGGACTCATAGAGAGCTAGTCTCTCACATGACTTTTATAGCCTACTGGACTCATAGAGAGCTAGTCTCTCACATGACATGTATAGCCTACTCGACTCATAGAGAGCTAGTCTCTCACATGACATGTATAGCCTACTGGACTCATAGAGAGCTAGTCTCTCACATGACATCTATAGCCTACTGGACTCAGAGAGCTAGTCTCTCACATGACTTTTATAGCCTACTGGACTCATAGAGAGCTAGTCTCTCACATGACTTTTATAGCCTACTGGACTCATAGAGAGCTAGTCTCTCATGATTTTGTTGGGAGGAGTGACTATGGACTTCCAATGGCTGCAATGTAGAAACAGTACAAATAAAGCAAAACCCTTGAATGAGTAGGTGTATCTCTCTTGGATGTGCGTGGTCGGGTGTTGTTCCTCTGTGTGATTTATATGTAAGGACATTTTCTCACATGCATCCTCTAGAATCTGCAGTGTTCCAGAAATATTAATGAGAAAGTCCTCTAACCTGGTCTCACTCTTTTCTGCCTCTTTCCAAGAAACAACTACTACCTACTGCAAATGAAAGGGGGGCAGGCTATCTGCCGGTATGGACCGTGTTGAAACAGTTCGAGTGAGTTAACTTTACTTCAAACTCCCAAAATCTTTTAGTAATGATTTATTTATTTGAAAGAAATGTGTAACATGTTATCTTCCTTAGAAAATGATGGCCATGTTAACAACAATGATTTAATTAGCTAAATAAAAATACAGTTAGGCCCAAGATACGTGTTGATTTGAAACCAGCATCATTTCCTCTTTAGCCCTTGCCGTGGGTCCCTGCTGTTGCCCATAGGGTCGGTGACAGGACCTCCGTTGCCTTGCCCAGGACCTCCGTTGCCTCGCCCATTCTGCCGTCCTGTGCTCCCATAGGTTGGATTCTGGGAGAGCGGAGAGCATTCATTGGAAGAGTATGTGTGGGTGGGGACTGAGGGGGTGGAGCTTTGACTGACAGAAGAACTGTTCTGGGACTCAACTTTAGACTGGAGAGAGGAGGATGAGATGAACAGAGAGAAAGGAAGAGGTGATGGGAGGAGGGGAGATGTAGAAAATAACATGTATAATAAAATGTATAGATCATTCTGGTGTGTGTACTCACCGGCCTGTTGGCCTGGGCCAGTACCTCTGCGTTTGGTTCACTAAAGTTTGGCACCTCAGAGAAGACCATGCAAAAACTACAATACAACACAGATCAATACCTTACCTAAATCTACAACACATTAACATCCAAGCCAACCGTTTGTGTGTCTTACTCTCCTGTCTTCTGCAGGTCTCCTCCTCTGCCTGTGTAAAGAGTCAGACAGCCCTTCCACAGGGATGCATAGCTGACGAGAGAGAGAAACAGACAGACGACAGAGAGAGAGAGAGTGAGACTGAGCTGCACTTCCTAACCTTTTCAAACGTATGACCATATTAGAGACACATATTTCCCTCAGATTACACAGACCCACAAAGAACTCGAAAACAAATCCAACTTTGATAAAGTCCCATATCTATTGGGTGAAATACCACAGTGTGCAATTACAACAGCAAGATAACTGTTGCCACAAGAAAAGAGCAACCAGTGAAGAACAAACACCATTGTAAATACAACCCATACTTTATTTTCCCTTTTTTACTTTAACTATTTGCACATCATTACAACACTGTATATTGACATTAGAATTGACAGAGTGAGCGACAAAACCAAATAAATGACTGTCTGTCTGTCTGTCTGTCTGTCTGGATAGATACCCTCGTGTGAGACGGAGGATGTCTCCTGGCTGGATGAGTCCACCCAACTCGTCCCACACAGACAGGGTGATGCACCCACTCTTATCAGCCACCTGACAGCGGAGGGAGGGAGGGAGAAAAGGGGAGAGGGAGTAGAATAGAAAAGGATTGTGAAAGAGAGCAATTATCCCACTTTACAGGAGAGAGGTAGAGAAGGTTTGCATGAAGGAGAGAGCGAAAATAATGAGGAAATGATCCCCACCTTGCAGGAGCGAACCTCATGCCCATCCTTTGTTTTAGTTACCCTTCCTTCAGGTGGAGGGAATGAGAGAGTGAACAAAGTTTGCATTCATTCATTCATCACCAAATGAAACACATCATTTAAAAAAAATAAAACAAACATTTTACTGTCATTCACCACTCACCCATTTCCAACACGATAAAGATTACATTTATATTCTTCAATCCCGACTTTATGTCTTTTATCAAGAATTGATCATCGTTTGGCACACTGGCGAACATATTTGATTAAAGTCACTAAAGCGAGACGAGTAGTGATGGTGGAAATCGTTCAAAGCAGGTTCTAATTAATTTACAGCTGTCAAAATTAGGGAGACGAGAAAAACACATGTTTATCAAGGGGGCGTGTTACGTTCAGAGCTCATTCCCCCATAATAAAGCATAAATTCTCCATATAGCCATTTCGAAATCCAAATAAGCCTATTTAAGCAGAAGTTGGTTTTGTCGATATACTTGCCGTGTTTTCTTTAATACAACTGCAAATACTAAAAGCGAACAATCGTCACGAACAGGATTCGAACCTGTGCGGGGAAACCCCATTGGATTTCGAGTCCAACGCCTTAACCTCTCGGCCACCGTGACTGTGCATATTACTGGTGGTAACAATGATATAGAAACCTTCTTACATATTGGGATATTTGCCTAGGTATTTTATTGAGAAGCTAGTTACGTTAGATAAGTGGTATTGTAAGAGAGCGCTGGTTTTATACTGCATCCTTGCTTTTCTTTGTAGCTATGTATTGTAAATAAACTGAAGGTAAGTCATTTTCTCTTTTCCTGTCCTGTGCTGTAGTTCGCCAAATTGCCACAGGGTGGCGCCTATACACTGCCGACGAGATGGATGAGGCCAGGGCCACAGAAATGCACAAAAAAAATAATAATCATAGACCATATCAGACCATAGCTATCTATGTTCAATAGGTTTATAATGTAATGTTTACAATGTATATTGTAAAATATGACAAACATGTGAATAAAATATAAATGAAGAACAACAAAAGCAATGAAAAGTTAGTCCTTATCAAAACAGCTGAATAATTAATTAATCTGGCCTGTAGGCCTACAAGGTTGTAACATTTTTACTACAGAAAATAAATGATTTTACAGATACAGCTTTCATAAATACATTATTTATTTAAATTACAACAATTATGTAATCCTACAAACAACTGTATTACATTTGCACATAATACTAAGTAAATATTTAAGGGGCACAAATCTATTACAAATACTGAGAGTTCAAGCCAAAACCAGATATTTCCTTGGTCTTAAAAGAATTCTAACACAAAAAAGGAAGGAATGTAAATTCCTACATTTTCATTAGGCCTATTAGAATATAGTGCCTGGTTATATAGGGCCTGGTTATATACATATCACAGGAGGCTGCTGAGGGGAGGAACGCTAATATTAATGGCTGGAATTGAGTGAATAGAATGTTATCAAACACATGGTAACCATGGAAATTCCATGTATTCCGTTCCAGCCATTACTATGAGCCAGCCTTCCCCAATTAAGTTGCAACCAGCCACCTGTGATATGTACTGTATATAAGACCTGTGATATGTACTGTATATCAGACCTGTGATATGTACTGTATATAAGACCTGTGATATGTACTGTATATAAGACCTGTGATATGTACTGTATATAAGACCTGTGATATGTACTGTATATAAGACCTGTGATATGTACTGTATATCAGACCTGTGATATGTACTGTATATAAGACATGTGATATGTACTGTATATAAGACCTGTGATATGTATTGTATATAAGACCTGTGATATGAACTGTATATCAGACCTGTGATATGTACTGTATATCAGACCTGTGATATGTACTGTATATAAGACCTGTGATATGTACTGTATATAAAACCTGTGATATGTACTGTATATCAGACCTGTGATATGTACTGTATATCAGACCTGTGATATGTACTGTATATAAGACCTGTGATATGTACTGTATATCAGACCTGTGATATGTACTGTATATCAGACCTGTGATATGTACTGTATATAAGACCTGTGATATGTACTGTATATACGACATGTGTTACTGACTGTTGAGGGTTGACTTTACAGACTTTGCCAAAAAATTGATTAAGACATGAATAAATTAAATACAAGTGTGTGTGCGTGTGTGTGCGTGTGTGTGTGTGTGTGTGCGCGTGTGTGCGTGTGTGCGCGTGTGTGTGCGTGTGCGGGTTATATGATGGGGATCTGGGCCTTCTCGTCCTGTTGCTTCTTTACTTCCTGTTGGTACCTAGAAACACAGAGGGA